>NC_052474.1:13141890-13274252 GCF_009730915.1 Dioscorea cayenensis subsp. rotundata
CGATAGTCTTGTCGATGGTCTTGTGGAAAGTCCTCTACTCGTCGTCCAAGGATTCCATCGTCCGGTATAGGATACGTCTCGATCGAAGCTCCCCTACCAACCTTCTTCCTAATGGAATCACGATGTTAGAGCCGTAGAACCTCTCCAAAACCTTGGCCAATACCCCTCGAAACCCTAGACGAAGCCCTCTCGCAAGTTGGGGAAAAGATGGAGAAAAGAATGCCAAAATCGGGGCTGAATCGGCTTTAAATAGGGCCGGAATCGGGCAACTCCACGGGCGTGGACTGTACGCGCGCCCATGCGGAATTTCCACACGGGCGTGGATAATTTCCACACGCCCGTGTGGATTCTCTGTTTCTCTGATTTCTCGACCGGCTGTGAACATTGCTGCTACAGTAATTGCTACATTGTTGCTACAGTCTTCAACCTGAATAACTTCCCAATTCCATACTTTCATCGCGGTAACGCAAACGGGCACACGTTCACATCGTGAATCACTTGTTTCTTCAATGATATATATGTTGGTGGGGTTCTTGTTCTTATATGCATAAGACGGAATGCTTGAGTGTGACTGCCTTTATGCCCCTCCAAATGGATGTACTCACTCGAATGCGAGGAGGTTGGCACACACTCTAGCATCTCACACCTGTCCTATGTCTTCGCATTTGAACCTTAGCAAGATCTCCTCCAAAATAGGTGCATTATGATCCACATTAGACTATTTCCTTCATACTTAGCCTCACAGCCCTACCTGCGTAAAACTAACATAAAAACACACATATTAATGTAAAAACCTGAGAAAAGTAATGCTCAACATAAGGAATGAACGCTTCGCATTCATATCGGACAAGCACTTATCACCAACCCATGGGGGTACCCACACGCCCCTCTGGCTTCTCCGTCCTCCCGAGAAAAATTCTAAGTGTTCCACCTCCCCCTGTGAAAATTCCACACGGGCGTGTGGATGCTCATAGGGGTACTCACAGGGGCACTCACATGCCCTTATGTGCTCTCGGGATGGAGATGAAGTCTCTGTAGAGTTTCACACAAGAGTGTGAAAATTCTCCACGCCTGTGTGCCATTCACAAGATCATCCACAGGGGTATTCACATGCCCCTATGTCTTCTCGAGATGGAGTCTGAGAACTCTGCAGAGATCCACACGGCCGTGTGAACATTACCCATGGGCATGTGACCATCACAAGGTTGTTCACAAGGGCATTCACACGCCCTTGTGTATTCTCCGGATGGAGAAGTTGAGTTCCGAACAGAAACACACGCCTATGTGGAAATTCCACATGCCGTGTGTCCTCTCTAGATAACTTAGAAGAAAATACAGACTCTGCAGAAAAATTTCTGCAACTCTTATATACATACAGAGGCTGCTTATACATCAAAAAACATCTAGGGAATCATGAAAACACACTCAAATGACCTGAAACTTCACCAATCACAATTAAGCACACTAAAACACCAACAATCCACGAGAAAAACACAGCAATAGCATGTAAAAATCAAGAAACCAACACTAACGCTCTTATTTATGCAAGTACTAAACTAAAATATAGAAAAATAGTAAATGCTTGGGTTACCTCCCAAGAATTGCTTGTTTAACGTCACTAGGCTTGACTTACCCGTTCTTACCTCACAGGGGTTCATGAATGAAAGTTGTCCTCTTACCTACAACTTGAAAGCATGATGAACACAATTATTTAAATTTAGAGGGGAGTTATCGAGTTTGAGGGTTCGTCATCCTTGCTCGTGTATGCACATCCCCATTAGCATTGGGGCGCTTCTTGTAACCTTTCCTTGCTCTCTTCAACTTTTGGATCATCCTCTTCATGACTCCAGGGGTGGGTTGCAACTTGTCCTCTACAACAAGTGATAGAACTTCATCATTCTCCACTTCTTGATCTAACAACCCCTCAAATGGGTTCAAACACATCATTTCCTGCACATATTCATCAATTAACTCATCAGTAGTGTTAAGGTAATACAAGGTATCATCAAAATCAAGAGAATATCTCATGGCTTTGGCGAGACGATATGTCAGCTTGTCATCACCAACTCTTAATGTCAACTCCCCACTATCCATGTCCATGAGAGCCTTGGAAGTGCTCAAGAACGGCCTCCCAAGTATCAATGGAACCTTGGCATCCTCATCAACATCCGACACCACAAAGTTCACAGGAAATATGTACTTGTCAACTTTCATAAGTACATATTCAATGATGCCCCTTGAATGTCTAACTGGCCGGTCAGCCAATTGAAGTGTCATCCAAGTAGGTCTAGGCTCTCCCAAGCCTAGCTTTTGAAAGAATGTATAAGGCATGACATTGATGCTAGCCCTTGAATCCGACAATGTCCTCTCTCCACCCAAATTGCCAATGTTACATGGAATGATGAAGCCCCCGGGATCTTTCTACTTGTTCGGCATATTCTTTTGCAACATTGCCGAGCATGAAGTATCTAGAATCACAGATGCACTCTCCTCCAACTTCCTCTTCTTGGTCAAGAGGTCTTTGAGAAACTTTGCGTAGCGAAGCATTTTGGACAACGCCTCCACAAATGGGATGTTAATGTGCAACTGCTTGAATAGACCCAAGAACTTCTTGTATTGCTCATCATTTTGGTCGTTCTTCAACCTTGAAGGGTAAGGAATTCTTGGTTGTAAGGTGGGGGTGCCACCTCTTTTTCTTTGGCTCTCTCCTCAACCTCCACGACCTCGAGCAACTTAACATTTATCTCCTCTCTACGGAGCCTATTCTCAACTTCATGACCACTTCTCAAAGTGATCGCCTTCACATGCTCTCTTGGATTTGTCTCCATGTTGCTAGACAAACTCCCTTCTGAAAGTGACTTCGCAATTTGTCCTACTTGGTTCTCCAAGTTGTGCAATGATGCGGTGTGGTTGCTAAGTGTGGCTTCAACCGATTGAAATCTCATATCCGACGATTAAATAAACTTGGTCAAAGCCTTCTCTAAGTCAATTATCTAGTTCTCTTACACTGAAACTTGATTCTCCATATTCGGGGCTTGTTGTTGTTGGAAACCCGGTGGTGCCATAGCCTTCTACTACCCTTGATTACTCAAACAAAGGTTTGGATTTTTCCTCCACCACGGATTGTAGGTATTGCTCTACAGATTTCCTTGACCTCTTATTGCATTACCTACAACCAATATCCTGATCACCTTCAACCAATATCGAAGGGTTTCCTTGGGTCATAACATGGAGCTGTAACCACATAAAGAAGAAAAATCAGAACGATGAAAGAGTAAGAAAGTGTGAAATAGAACAAGTGATGAATAGCTAAACTGGCAAAGTGCAAAACGCTTCCAAAACGCCTATTCCTCGACAACAGAGCCAAAAACTTTGACACACCCCTTCCATGTGTGTACCATAAAAGTGTGGATTATCGAAGTAATAAAGTACCTCGGTAAGTGGGTAGTCGTATCCATAGGGAATAGTGCTCAGAAACACAAGTATTGCTATTTAACTATAGTGAAAACAATTAATGAGTTGTGTAAATAATATCAACGCAAATGAAAATGAACAAAACAAAAGAAAATGCAATAGGAATGAGAAGAGGCAATCAATAGAAAGATCGGTCACCCGGACATTGCTCAACCTAGGACTATTGTTTCAAGTGCAAGACTAATCATTATACTTCCTAATTGACGTGTAATGAGTCATAGAAATCCAAAGTCACACGGTCCAAAACCTAAGGTCAACCGTAACTAACCCTTATAACTATGCCACTATACCCCAACGAAAAAGGAATACTCTCGATGCCTTACATTGTGTAGAGTTGATTAAAGCTCTAGAGACTCCAAGTGATAAACCCTATTACCTGATATATATCTAACCCTTTGGTCTCGGCGAAAAACACCTAGTCACAATTAATCCCCAGCACTAAGGATTACTTCAACACTTCACTCTATTGATTGAGCAACTAAGTCCCAATGGAGTTTGTCTCTTAGCACTTCACTCCATCATGACCACAAAGATCTCTTGGAATATAGAGGTAGGATAAATCACTTTGGAAGGTAAAGGGGGCGTTTCGCTACCTATTGATTCACCCTCTCAACCCCTCCAACCTTACTTTCTCTAATCCTAATTGAGTGTCACTCATCCACAAGGATTACCAAGATAGATTCTCAACAATAGTGTCACTCTAAAGGAAAATCAATACAACAAGCATTCAAGGTTGAAACTCAATTAAACCATCAATTAAAGAAGCATAATAAGAGTCAATGAAACAAAATCATCCTAGGGTTTATAAGTCCAAGCACCCACTAAAGGTTTAGCTCTCCATGGAGCTATACACAATCAATAATGAAATCAAAAGTAAATACAAGCAATCCATAGATAAAACCCCTTGTAGTCTGTATCGCTGGTCTTTCGGAGCCGCCTCGTCATCTCCAAGGATTCCCTTGTCAAGCCTAGGGCACACCTCGCCGAATCGATGCTAACGAAAGCTCCCCAATAACTCTCTTCCAAAGGAACTCGATGTTGAAGGCCGTAGAATAGCTCTAAAAACCTAGGCAAAGCCTCTCCAAAACCTAGCCATGAGCGGCTCCAAAGGTGGGTAAGAATGGGAAAAAGATCCTTCAATAACTCTCAAAACGAGGTATTTAAAGGGCTGAAATCGGGCATCCAATACCACACGCCCGTGTGAATTTCCAGGTCTTCATTTCTTGCTCGATGTGAACAGTAATTGCTACCGTAATTTTTGTTATAGTAAACTACAATTGTACATCGACGAAATGCTCCCGAATCCACTCTTTTCATCGAGGCCACATGAATGGACACACATCCATGTGGTATATCGCGTCGCGTCTTCAATGAAACCATATTGACGAAGCTCTTGCTAGTATTGCACAAGTCAGAACAAATGGGTGTGACTGCCTTTGTGTCCCTCCTCTTTATGTATTCACTTGAGCACAATGGAGATTGGCACACACCCACATATCTTTGAGCACAACTTGTGTCTTCACATTTATTCAACCCAAGAACTTCATCAACAATTGCATCCATGATCTACTTTTGTTTTTTTCACCCAACTTTGTCTCCACAACCCTACATGCACAAAAGAACACAAATACACATACATATGTGATAAAATCTTATAAAAGTGACGCTCAACGTAAGAAAATAATACTTTGTATTACTTATACACAAGCACTCATCAGTGACATTAGGGTTGAGAATCTATCTTGGTAATCCTTGTGAATGAGTGACACTTCATTAGGATTAGATAAAGTAATGTTGAAGAAGGTCGAGAGGGTGAGTTGAGAGGTAGCGGAACGTCCCCTTTCCCTTCCGATGTGATTTATCCTATTCTCCACATTCCAAGAGTTATTTGCAATCATGATAGAGTGAAGTGCTAAGAGACAAACTCCATTGGGTCTTAGTTGCGTGAGCAACAAAGTGAAGTATTGAAATAATCCTTAGTGATGGGACAAGAATGTAACTAGGGGTCTTTCGCCTAGACCAAAGGGTTAGATCTATATTATGAAATAGGGTTTATCACTTGGAATCCCTAGAGTTTTAAGCAACCCTACATAGTGTGAGGTGTTGAGAGTATCCCTTTCCGCAGAGGCATAGTGTAAGGGTTAGTCACGGTGGACCTTAGGTTTGGGATCGTGTGTCTTTGGATTTCCACGACTTATTAAACTTTAATTAAGAGGCATAATACAAGTTTTGCACTTGAAACAATTGTCTTAGGCTGAGCATTGTCCGAGTACCCCATTCTACTATAGATTTCCTCTCCTTATTCCTATTACTTTCTCTTCTCCTTTCTTTATTTTTATTTGTATTTATATTGTTTAATCAAATCACAAATCGGCTTAATCTATAGCTAAATAGCACTACTACATTGCTTCTGAACAACTATTTCCTATAGATACGACTACCCACTCAATGGGGTACTTTATTACTTCAACAACCCGTAGACTTGCAGCACACACACGCAAGGGATGCGTCAAGTTTTTGGCGCCGTTGCCAAGGAATAGACGTTTTGGAAGCATTTTGAACTTTGCTATTTTAGCTATTCATCACTTGTTCAATTTCATACCTTCTTATTCTTCCATCGTTCTAATTTATTTTTCTTTCTTTGATTGTAGCTCCAGGTTATGACCTAAGGTAACCCTTTGACATTGGTTGAAGGTGATCCAGATATTGGATAAAGAACTCATAGATTGGGAAAAGAACCTATATTAGAACAGACAAATTAAGCTGAGATAGAAGTTGAAGGGTCTGATAATATGGCAGAACAACATGAGCAGTAGATGACACTCTCAAATTATGCAAGACCTGCACGCAGTCAAGTATTGTGTGGCTACCGATTATAGCTCATAGTTTTGTGCTCAAACCAGGCTTCATCCAGATGTTACAGTAGTTAGCACAATTTAATGGTTTAGCCGATGAAGATCCGATCAACCACATCGAGAATTTCTTTGAAGTATGCGACATGCTCAAGATTAATGGAGTCATGGATGATGCTATCAAGTTGAGGGTCTTCCCATTTTCCTTGAAGGGGAAAGCAAAACAATGGCTACATTCATTACCTAGAGTATCAATCACTACTTGGGAGGAGATGGTAGAAGCTTTCCTTTTCCGATATTTCCCTCGAGGAAAATCTGCAAAGCTCATGAATGAAATATCCTCTTTTATGCACATGCAATTGGAGTCTCTTTTTGAGACATGAGATAGGTTCAAAGGATCTCCTGCGAAAATATCCTCAGCATGGGTTCCCTGATTGGATGTATATCGATACTTTCTACAAAGGTTTGAACCCAAGAATGAAGGAATTACTAGATGTCTGCAGCATGAGGTACCTTAGGAAGCAAAACACCTGAAGAAGCCCGACAACTCATTGAAGAGATGGCTATTAACCATTATCAGCGGAACACATGAGACAAGAATAAGGTAGCCAGACTTCATGAGATCAACGCAGTCACATCATTGGCGGCCCAGGTTGAGTCTTTGAGCAAGATGTTAGACACTCTAACTTCCCATAGAGTGGCAATAGTTGTGGTACCCTGTCCTGATTTTTGACCTCATGCCTTTTTAGATTTTTTTTTGTGCATGCATTAGGGGCAAAATGATCATTTTGCACTAGTGGCATCCTTGCATGATTTCACAGTATGTTGCATGTGAAAACCAGCTAAAAACCAGGGGCAAAATGGTCTTTTGGACCCTTTTTCATTTTATTTTCTCTTATAAAGGCATTTTGGTAATTTCTCCTATTCTTGAAAAAAAAATTTGAAAATCTGAAAATTTGAAAGGATAAGAAGCAACGTGGCTTCTTTGTTTCTCATTCCTTTCTTATGTTCTTGTTTTCATTCTTTTTCTTCTTCATTTAGGCCGATCACCAAATTTTGAAAAAATAATTTGTCGACGAGCTTTTTCTTCGAATCAAAGCCTCAAAATCCTTCCTCTCAAGCACTGTAGCAAATTTGTGGTTACTGTAGAAAATCCGAAATTACTGTAGTACCAAACAACCTTGGCCTTTTCTTGTATTTCTTTGGTCCAAATCGAAGCCCTTCTTCCTTGGAATTCATTGGAACTTGTTTTGCTTTGATTTGAGGTCGTTTGGGTCCAAAATGACGTCATTTTCCCCTAAAACCCTAGAGTTACATGTTCGACATGTAACCTTGCATTTGCATGCATTTTAGTTTCCATTCTTGTGTTCACTGGTTCTTGGATTCCTTGTTTAACTCTAGGTGGCGAAGCTTACTCCCAGGGAAAGGAAACTGCCGACCAGTGAGAGCGTCTCGAAGCGAGACGACTGGTTCTGTGAGTGGTTTAATTGTTAATTTCATAGACTTAATAAGAGTATTATAGTATTTTTTATATGTTTTATATCATAAATTTGATGCTAAATAAAATTTCATTTGCTATATATATATGGATATTTTGAGTATGGAGTTATTTTGGCAAAGATGATTCTAGTATACTTATACATATGTATTTTGAAAGATACATGTTTACATGTATATGGATATGCGTTTACATGCAAAGGAAATATGGATTGATGTATATTTCTGTATTTACACATCATATGCTTGATTCCTCGAGTTGGAATTGGAAAGAATTGCATCGTGGCATTTGGATTTTGGATAGTGACATGGACTTAGGTCGGCCACTGCAGTGGAGAGGTCCCACGATCCAGCCTAATAGGAGCCGCCGTGGTCAACCCTGAGTTTACCCTGGTCAAGAGGTGCGTGAAGCCATTGACAGGGGGTCTTTTATGTGAGAAATCCGGGGTCACCACTCGGGAATCTCAGTGGTCAACACCAAGGAAGGCAGTATTGTGAATTTTAAAAGTCTTAAAACACCTTGGTGGTCCCGTAGCTAGTCGCGGCCATGATTAGCTTGGGAATTATTTGAGGCCAACCTGTATTTTGAGCGGTGCTCAAAGTGTTGAAAAATGTTACTTACCTGTACTATTTGTGAATTATTGTGTTATCTGTTCACTGGTTGAATACCTGGATCTAATTTATATGTTATTATTATTGTGGTAATTACTATTTGGAATGCTTTACTATTTTGTTATATCTATGTTGTCACCACTCACTACGTAACATCTGTTACTCAGTACTCTCTGTTTTTCTTCCTCAGACTGCGATGTTGGACTGGGTCGTGCTGGGCAGGCAGTAGAGTGACCTACTCTTTTTCCCTTGTTTAGGTTAGTGCAGTGTACATGTAAATTTTATGGATACACTAGACTTGAGTATTGTGTACTATTCTTATAGCTATACTTTTTGGTTATATGTGGGACCCTGGCTTGTCCTGTTGTGGACCTTATATCTTTCTTTAGTAAGTTGTGGTAGCATGGTTGTTTTGAGCCTTAAGGTGACCAGGAGTTGGGACGTTATAGGGTTCACTCCTTATTGTCGTGGTGATTGCCACGTGCCCGGCTAGAATCGGGAAGGTGACAGCAGTGATTAGTTGCACGGGATATGGGGAAGGACACGTTTCATCTGATTGCCCAATTACTATTGGTGGTACATCTTTAGTGGAACAGGTGGATTTTGTAGGCAATGCAATGAGAGGTCAAGGAATTCCATATAGCAACAATACCTACAATCCAGGGTGGAGGAGCCACCCAAACCTTTCTTGGAGTAATTAAAGGTAACAGAAAGCTATGGCACCACCGGGTTTTCCAACAACAACAATAAGCCCCGAACATGGAGAACAGAGTTCAGGGTTTAAAAACTGTATGACTGATTTGGAGAAGGCTCTAACCAAGTTCAATCAACCTTCGGACACAAGATTTCAGTCGGTTAAAGCCACACTTTGCAACCACACAGCATCATTGCACAACTTGGAGAATCAAGCCGGTCAAATTGTGAAGTCACTTTCGGAAAAGACCTTAAGGGAGTTTGCCTAGCAACACGGAGACAAATTCAAGAAAGCATGTGTAGGCGATCACTTTGAGAAGTGGTCATAAAGTTGAGAGTAGAGTCCATATTGAAAAGACAATGGTTGAGTCATCTAAGGAAGTGGAGGTTGAGGAGAGAGCCAAAGAGAAGGAGATGGCACCCCCATCTTACAAGACACAAATCCCTTATCCTTCATGGTTGATGAATGACCAAAATGATAAGCAATACAAGAAGTTCCTGGGTCTATTCAAGTAGTTTCACATCAACATCCCATTTGTGGAGGCATTGTCTCAAATGCCTCGCTATGCAAAGTTTCTCAAAGACCTCTTCACCAACAAGAGGAAGTTGGAGGAGAGTGCATCTGTGATCTTAAATGCTTCATCATTGGTTACTTGGGTGAAGAAAAGACATTGGTGGATTCAGGGGCTAGCATCAACATCATGCCTTATACATTCTTTCAGAAGCTAGGCTTGGGAGAGCCTAGGCCCACTCGGATGACACTTCAATTGGCCGGTCGATCAGTTGGACATCCAAGGGGCATCATTGAGGATGTACTTGTGAAGGTTGATAAGTACATTTTTCCTGTGGACATTGTGGTACTAGATGTTGATGAGGATGTCGAGGTCCCATTGATACTTGCGAGGCCATTTTTGCACACTTCCAAAGTTCTCATTGACATGGATGGTGGGGAGTTGACATTAAGGGTTAGAGATGACAAGTTGACATACCGCCTTACCAAAGCCATGCGGCATTCTCTTGATTTTAATGATACTTTGTATTTTCTTGACACTACTGATGAGGTGAATGATGATTATGTGTAGGAAATATTGTGTCCAGACCCATTGGACGGGTGGCCAGATCAAGAGGTAGAGAATGAAGAAGTTTTATCACTTGGTCTAGAGGATAAGATGTAACCTACCCCGAGAGTCATGAAGAGAATGATCCAAAAGCTTAAGAGATCAAGGATACGTCACAAGAAATGCCCCAATGCTAGTGGGGAAAAGCATTCACGGAGTAAGGGTGATAAACCCTTGTGTGGTAAAAAAACTCGACAACTCCCCCTATACCTTGCAAAAATTATATTCATCGTGCTTTCAAGTTATAGGTAATAGGGAAACTTTCATTCATGAACCCCCATGAGTTAAATAGAGGTACGTCAAGCTTAATGACGTTAAACAAGAGCTTCTGGGGAGGCAACCCAAGTTTTTATAGTTTTTCAAGTTTTAGTTTAGTGTTTGCATGAATAAAAGCTTTAGTGTTGGTGTCTTGATTTTTACATGTTATTACTGTGTTTTTCTCGTGGATCATTGGTATTTTAGTGTGATTTAATGTGATTGGCAAAGTTTTAGGTCATTTTGAGCATGTTTCCATAAGTCTCTGGTCAAATTTTCAATGTTTATGCAGTCTCTGTATGTGTATAAGCGTTGGAAAAACCATTTTCTGCAAAGTATGTAATTTTTCTGAGTCATCCAGAGAAGACACACGGCTGTGTGAAATTTTCACACGGGCGTGTAGTTTTCATTCAAAGCTCAATTTTTTCATCCCGATAAGACACAGGGGCATATGTGTATTCCCCTGTGAGCGACCTTGTGACGGTCACACGTTCGTGGGTAATTTCCGCACGGGCATGTAGATCCCTGCAGTGTGTCAAATCTCCATCCAGAGAAGACATAGGGGCATGTGTATGCCCTTATGGATGACCCTTTGAATGGCACACAGGCGTGGGTAATTTTCACACGCCCGTGTAAAACTCTATAGAGACTTCTTCTCCATCCCGAGAGCACACAGGGGCGTGTGGGTGCCCCTATGAGTCCCCCTATGAGCATCCACTTGCCCGTGTGGAATTTTGACTGGGGCATGTAGAACACTTTGCCAAATTTCTCAGGAGAACAGAGAAGCCACAAGGGCGTGTGGGTACCCCTGTGGGTTAGGAACACGGGCATGGGGAATTTTCACATATTTATGTGGATGTATTTAAAGACAAACAGAGCCATCCCGAGAGCACACAAGGGCGTGTGGATGCCCCTGTGAAGCACTCCCATGGAGTCATATGGGCGTGGGTAATTTCCACATGCCTGTGTGGATATGCAGATCTCTAAGAACCGTAACTTTTCTTTAAAACCCACTCACGCCTCTTCATTTTGAAACTCCCAGACACTCAAAGAACGCCTCCATCCGCTTTCCCGGCCTTCTCCGCGTCTATATAAGGGTTTTGTGGGTTGTTTTCAGGTTATTCTCGAAGTTTTCGATCTCTAGTTATCAGTATGGCCCCCAAATCGAAGAAGGCAACTGGCAATCGCCCATTTGAGCCCTCTCCAGAACACATGGAGTTTACAATCCCTGAGCACCAAGCACGTTTCGAGCGTTTGTTAAAGCTCAACTATGGGCAATTGTGGTTCCCGGACTTGAGAACACTCAAGGAGATCTAGTTAGGGAATGAGATGGCCGACGAGGTGGATGAGTTATTGTCGGTGGGTAGTTGGCGACGTCTGTTGTCAATCAGAGAGCAAGCTATCCGCATATTGGTGCTAGAGGTATTGGCATCATTCGAGTTCGATCGCTCGTACTCTAGCTTCGACAGTATTGACACCATTCAGTTCAGAGCCTTCGAAAAGTATCACAGTATGAGCATTATACAGTTTTCAGCACGATTGGGCCTCTATGATAAGGCGTATATAGATACAGAGGAGTATGAGTAGCTGCCGACGAACTACACCGGCAGTTTGACTCCCAAGCGTACATACAGGGTGCTATATGGACAGGGGCAGTACGGGCTAGGAGTCTCCAAGGTGACATACCTTTCCCGATCAGCTTACCATTACATCCACTTTGTTTTGAGTGGATCAGTGAACGGAAAGTGGCGACAACATGGGAGTCTTGAGCCAATAGGAGCTGCTCTATTTATATTCAATGGTATAGAGCGAGGAGCTCCATCTTGGATATATCCTGGCCGAGTATTTGCGTCATCAAGGCCAATTACGCCGAGTTGGGGTGATCTTCTCAGCCCATACATCATTAGACTCATCATGGGTATAGGTCTGTTGGACGCTATTCGAGGGCTGCGAAGACTATTATTCCGTCTCCCTTCGGCTTGGAGACCATGCGATTGATGGGCATGGTCGGAGGTACAGGGACGGAGTTTATGTGATGATTATGCCCTAACCAGAGTAAGCCAAGGATGAGGGTGACGCAACAGAGGGGTCCCAGCTTATTCCTAAGCCACAGCCAAAGCACATAGAGACCGAGGCACCTCCCACAGCACAAGAGCCACCTCTAGTGTGTAATTTTTCTCCATCTCGAGCCCATGATCGTTTTAAGAGGCTTGAGAGTGTTATGGGCATGTTACAGGCAGATCTGGTTAAGGTTCGCGCTACACAGGCGTCTCGACATCTTATAACAGATTCTTGAGCAAGATGCGACTTCTCCTTTTGTGATGAGACCCCGCACTCCACCGGCATCTCCAGTACCCAATAGCATCACCACCACCAGCCATACCATCATCACCACCAGAAGCATTAGCAGCAGCAACAGACACAGCACAGCATGATATCGACGCTTGAGGCATCTTTATCTTTATATTTAATAGACTTTATGTTTTTCGTATCTTATTTCTGCATCTTATTTTGGACTTGTATCACTCAGAAAGGATCTTTCTTCTGAGTTTGTCTTTTATGTTCAGTCGTCTCGAGTTGTATTTCATTTTCATATCTCTATAGACTTGATTTTATTTTGTTTTTGTTGAGCTTTATTGAACCCCCTTGTGTATACATGCAGATGGTCTATTTGAGTCTTGGAGTTGAGAAATAGTCATGGGCACGGTCATGTAGTGATAAGTGCTTGTGCGATACGAATGCGAAGCGTTCATTCCTTATGTTGAGCATTACTTTTCTCGGGTTTTTACACTAGTATGTGTGTTTTTATGTTACTTTTATGCAGGTAGGGTTGTGAGGCCGAGTATGAAGGAAATAGGCCAATGTGGATCATAATGCACCAATTTTGGAGGAAATCTTGCTAAGGTTCAAACACGAAGACATAGGTCAGGTGTGAGATGCTAGAATGTGTGCCAACCTCCTCGTATTCGAGTGGGCACATCCATCTGGAGGAGCACAAAGGCAGTCATATTCGAGCATTCTGACTTATGCACATAGAACAAGAGCTCCACCAACGTGTACACCATTAAAGAAGCAAGTGATCCACGGCGTGAACGTGTGCCCGTTGCATAACCCTGATGAAAGTATGGAATTGGGAAGCTATTCAGGTCGAATACTGTAGCAACATTGTAGCATATACTCGTAGCGAGACTTTGCTCACGACCCGGCCGAGAAACCGGAGAAGCAGAGAATCCACGCAGGGCGTGTGGAAATTATCCACGTCCCGTGTGGAAATTCCGCAGGGGCGCGTGGAGCTTACACGCCCGTGTAGTCGCCCGATTCCAACCCTATTTAAAGTCGATTTAGCCCCGATTTTGGTATTCTTTTATCCATCTTTTCCCCAACTTGAGAGAGGGCTT
Organism: Dioscorea cayenensis subsp. rotundata; assembly: GCF_009730915.1. NCBI lineage: Eukaryota > Viridiplantae > Streptophyta > Magnoliopsida > Dioscoreales > Dioscoreaceae > Dioscorea > Dioscorea cayenensis. Next base: position 13,155,790 of record NC_052474.1, read on the forward strand.
CGGCTAGGGTTTCGAGGGGTATTGGCCAAGGTTTTGGAGAGGTTCTACGGCTCCGACATCGTCATTCCTTAGGAAGAAGGTTGGTAGGGGAGCTTCCGTCGAGGCGTATCTTATACCGGATGAGGGAATCCTTGTACGACGAGTAGAGGACTTTCCACAAGACCATCGACACGACTATCGAGAGGGTTTCTTTATGGATTCATTTCTTTTACATTCTATTTCTTTGATTGTACTTAGCTCCATGGAGAGCTAAACCCCTAGTGGGTACTCGGGTATTGTGAACCCTAGGATGTATTTGTTTCTTTGAACCTCTTTATTATGTTTTCAATAAATTGATGTTTATTGTGAGTTCCAACCTTGAATGCTTGATTGTATGAACATTTCTCCTAGAGTGACACTAGGGTTGAGAGTTCTTGTTGGTAACCTTGTGAGTGAGTGACACACCACAGGCGTTAGACGAAAAGCTAGGTTGGAGAGGGTTGAAAGGGTGAGTCGAGAGTGCAGGGAGCGTCCCCTTTTCCCCTCCGAGTGATAGATTCTAACTCCGTTCCTCGAGTTCTTTGCGGTCATAATAGAGTGAATGGTCTAATGGATGAACTTCCGCTAGGGCTTAGTTGTGCGTGCAACGGAGTGAAGCGTTGAGATGATCTTAGTATCTAGGGCTCAATTATAGTTAGGGACCTTCCACCTGGACCAAAGGGTTAGGTCTATATTAAGGAAGAGATTTATCACTTGGAATCCCTGGAACTCATTGCAACTCTATGCGAGTGCGAGGTGTTGAGATTGTTCGAGTTCTCCTTCGGGACATGTATAGAGTTAGGCATAGTTGACCTTAGATTTGGGACTATGTAATTAAAGATGTCCACGACTCACCATTGTATTGATTATGAAGCATAATAGAGGGTTCTTGCACTTGAAACAATTATCCTAGGTGGAGCATTATCCGGGTACCCCATCTTTATCGATTGCCTTACCCCCTTCTTTACTTTTGCTCTCTTACTTGTTACTTTTACTGTTGAGAATTGAATCATTGTCACACTCATTATCATTGATCTTTTACATAGCTAAGAATAGAATTAAGTATTTTTTATTCCCTACTCCCTGTGGATTCGATACCCGCTCACCCGGGATTATTACTTCGACAAACCCGTGCACTTGCGGGATATACGCAAGGGGACCTTGTCATGTAGCTTTTCACATGGCCGTGTGTGCTCCACAACCCGTTGGAACTCAACTCTCAATGAAATTAGCTCCATCAAACGTACCATTAGGAGTTCATTTGAGTATTGTTTCAATTGCCCTTCTCCACACACATGTTTTTAATTGTTATAATTTTTATTGTGCTTGCATACATGCATTGAGGGTAATGTACATCTTAAGTGGGACCTGTAAGTGACACATCCCTTGCGTGTGACCCGTAAGTGCACAGGTTTGTCGAAGTAATAAATCCCAGGTGAGTGGGTTATCGTATCCACAGAGAGTAGTGAATAGAAACACAACGATTGCTACTTAACTAAGTGAAGATGAAACAATAATGGTGTGGATAAAATCAATGTGAACGAGACTAAAGAAAATAAGAAAGAGAGGCACGATAAAATGAGAGGGAAGGAAATCGATAGAAAGTGGGCCACTCAAACATTGCTCCCCCTAGGGTTATTGATTCAAGTGCAAGACCAACTATTATGTCTCCTAACTGATGCTTAATAAGTCGTGGAAATCCTAAAATACATGGTCCCAAACCTAAGGTCAACCGTGACTAACTCTACACTATATCCCGGCGGCGGAGAAATCGCTCAGTCTCAACACCTCACACTGTGCAAAGCCGTAAGAAGTTCTAGGGATTCCAAGTGATAAAACCTATTCCTATATGTAGATCTAACCCTTTGGTCCAGGTGAAAGAACCCTAGTCACAATTAAGCCCCAGATACTAAAGATTACTTCAACGCTTCACTCTATTGCACGCGTAACTAAGCCCCAGCAGAGTTCCTTTCTTAGCACTTCACTCTATTGTAACTGCAAAGAACTCTAGAAAATGGAGGTAGGATAAAAAACACCGAAGGGGAAAGAGGACGCTCCGCTATCTCTCGACTCACCCTCTCTATCCTCTCCAATCTTGCTTTGTCTAACTTTCACGGTGTGTCACTTGCTCACAAGGATTACCAATGTAGACTCTAAGGGAGAAATCACTCAACAAGCATTCAAGATTGGAACTCAATTAAAAACATCAATTAAGGAAAACATAATAAATGGTCAATGAAACTATAGTATCTTAGCTCTCCATGGAGCAAGATACAATCAATAATGAAATCGAAAGTAAAAACTTGTAATCCATAAGAAAAACCCCTCGATATTCGTGTCGATGGTCTTGTGGAGTAGCCTCATCCTCTCCAAAGGTCCCCTTGTCAAGCCTTGGGCACACCTCGCCGGATCGGTGAGGACGAAAGCTCCCCCAATAACTATCTTCCAAGAGAAACACGGTGTCGAAGCCGTAGAACCACTCCAAAAGCCTTGCTAAAGCCCCTCTAAACCCTAGCCGCAAGCCTCTCAAAAAATGGAGAAAAGATGGGAAGAAGGATCCTGAAATCGGGCTGAATCGTGGCTTTATATAGGCTGGAATCGGGAATCCACATGGGCATGTGGAATTCCCACATGCCCGTGTGAATCTGCAAGAAGCCTATTTTTGGATACCAATGTGAATATGCAAGAAGCCTGTTTTCGGCGGTCTGTGAACAATAACTGCTAACAATAAATTGCTACAGTGATTTGTTGCAAAAAAACCTACTACAGTACTCCTCCAAAATACTCCTGAATCCACATTTTTCATCAAGGCAACACAAACGGGCACACGTCTATGATGTAGATCGTGTTGCATCTTCAAGTAAAGGCACATTTGACGAGAATCTTGCTAGCCTTTCACAAGTAGGGAACACATAAGTGTGACTGTCTTTGTGCCCCTCCAATTTACATATTCCATCAAGCATAATAGAGGTTGGCACACACTCATATGTCTTCGGGCACAACTTGCATCTTCTCGTGTGTCCACTTTGAGATTCCATCAACATAATGCATTTACAATCTATTTTGTCTCCTTTCTTCTCTATTTGGCTCGACAACCCTATATGCGCAAAAGAACACAAAAACACACATATTAACGATAAAACCTGATAAAAGTAATGTTCATCGTAAGAAAAGAATAATTCATATTCTTAGTACACAAGCACTTATCATATAGCCAATGGTGGCTCACTTTAGTTGCAATGGTTGTATTCATAAGTTTAGGAAAATTTTTAACATTGAATACTATCATGCTCAAGTTTTACTTGAATTTTTTTTTTAGGAATTTTGCCCAATTGACACTTGTTGCACTATTTATTCATTAAATCTTGTGGAAACTCAAGTTCAATGTTTAAGGAACTATTTTAGCATGTTTCTTATTTTAATTCCTTTGAAAAAAAAAGAAGTGACAATGAATGAAAAAGAAAAAAAAACATGTGTTTGTTTAGGTAGTGGGGGTGGAAAGAGCTACCACCTATGAAGTATGAAGCTACTCTCATAAGTCAGATAGTAGTTATGCCCTAATGAGAGAAAGAGTTATCTCATGGGATGAGTGAAAGCTACCACCAAGATAGAAAGAGCTACCACCTCGAAAGTGTGAAAGCCACCTTGGCGGCCGCCTTGGAAAGGGCTACTTTAGAGGATGTGTGAAGCTACTACCTTTTCTTTTTGTATATAATTAAGTCCTTTTTTATAAGAGCTTTGAGGAATACATGTTGGGATGACTTGAGTGAGTTTACACACACTACACAACATCGGGTATGTTGTCCTTTTTTATCCAAGCTTTTATCTAGAGCAATGATTCCTCTTATTTGGTGTTTGAACTTAATTTTCCTTACTTGTAGAATGCCTCTTTTGCATGCTTTTGGTGAACCTAAGGCCAAGCACTTACAAGTTTTCCTTCTTGTATGCTTGAATGTTTTATTTTTATTTGAGAACAAGCAAAAGCTTAAGTGTGGGGGAGTTTGATAAGTGCTTGTGTATAAGTAATATGAAGTATACTTTCTTACATTGAGCATTACTTTAATCAGGTTTTATTGCTCATTTGTGTGTATTTATGTTCTTTTGTTCATTTAAGGTTGTGGAGACAAGTTTTGAAGAAAAGAAGCAAAAATAGATCATGGACGAAATTGTTGATAAAGTTCTTGGATTGAATAAACGTGAAAGCACAAGTTGTGCTCAATGATATGTGAGTGTGTGCCAACCTCCATTGTGATCAACTGGATACACAACGTGGAGGGGTGAAAAAGCAGTCACAATCATATGTTCCGACTTGTGCAACATTATCAATAGCTTCATCAATATGATTCCATTGAAGATACAACGTGATCTACCGCATGGATGTGTGCCCATTCATGTGGCCTCAATGAAAAGAGTGGCTTCGGGAGCATTCCGGCAAAGTACTGTAGCATTTTACTGCAGCAACTATTGTTCACATCGCGCAGGAAATTTCACACGCCCGTGTGGATGCCTGAGTCTATAAATACCGCTTTGAGAGTTTTTTTGGGGATCTTCTTCCTATCTTTCCCTATCTTCTGGGGAGAGGCGGCTAGGATTTGGAGAGGCTTTTGGCTAGGTTTTTGGAGTGGTTCCATGACATTCGACATTGAGTTCATTTGAAGGAGAACTATTGGGGGAGCATTCGTCGAGTATCGATTCGGCGAGGTGTGCCCTAGGTTTGACAAGGGAACTTTTGAAGAAACGAGGCAGCTCCAAAAAACCATCGATACGGACTACAAGGGTGTTTTCTCTATGGATTACTTGCATCTATCCTTGATTTCATATTTGCTTTTGTATTGCTCTATGGAGAGCTAAACCCCTAGTGGGTGCTTGGACTTATAAACCCTAGGATGATTTTGTTTCATAAACTCGTATTATGTTTCTTTAATTGATGTTTTAATTGAGTTTCAACTTTGAATATTTGTTGATTTTATTTTCCCTTAGAGTGACACTAGGGTCGAGAATCTATCTTTGTAATCCTCGTGAATGAGTGACAACTTCATTAGGATTAGACAAAGCAAGGTTAAAGAGGGTCAAGAGGGTAAGTCGAGAGATAGCGGAACGTCCCCTTTCCTTTCCGATGTGATTTATCCTACCTCCACATTCTGAGAGTTCTTTGCTGTCATGATAGAGTGAAATGCTAAGAGACAAACTCCACTGGGGCTTAGTTGCGCGAGCAACACAATGAAATGGGTGTTGAAGTAATCATTAGTGTTGGGGCTTAATTATGACTAGGGGTCTTTTGCTTGGACCAAATGGTTAGATCTATATTAGAGAATTGGGTTTATTACTTGGAATCCCTAGAGCTTCAAGAAACCCTACATAGTGTGAGGCGTCGAGAGTATCCCTTTTCGCCGGGCCATAGTATAAGGGTTAGTCACGGTTGACCTTAGGTTTGGGATTGTATGTCTTTGGATTTCCGTGAGTCATTAAACTTCAATTAAGAGGCATAATACTAGTTTTGCACTTGAAATAATAGTCCTAGGGTGAGCATTGTCCAGGTAACCCATTCTGCTATCAATTGCCTCTCCTTATTCCTATTATTTTCTCTTCTCCTTTCTTTATTTTTATTTGCATTGATATTGTTCTGACACGCGTCCGAATATGCGTGTAAACCGCAAGTGCATGGGTGTCGAAGTAATAATTACCCCGGTGAGTAGGTAGTCGAATCCACAGGGAACAGGGCTACTAGTACTAACTTCTTCTCTGCTTTCTAGCCTAATGATAAATGGAAAGGTGTGATGATCTAATGTGCAAAGAAATGAATACCGGAGACGAATATGCAAGGGTGAAATGGATGGAGATCTCAATCAGTAAAAATGGGGTATTCGGGCAATGCTCCCCCTAGGATTCAGGTATTAGGTACCGAATGAGCAAAATGTTTCTATGAAGAGTAAGTTAAGTCGTGGAAATCCAAATATAATCTGATCCGGCCTCCCGATCAACGATACTAATCCCCCTACGAGGTCCCGGTGGAGAAATCGCTCAATCTCAACACCTCACACCACATATGACTGCAAAGCACTCTAGGGATTCCAAGAGGTGTATCCGATTCCTAAAGATTGATCCAACCCTAATTCTCGGCGAAGGATCCTAACCCCCTACAAGGTCCCGGTGAAGAAATCTCTCAATCTCACACCTCACACCAAATATGGTTGCATAGAGCTTAAGGAACGGAGATAGAATACACCAATCATAGGGGAAAGGGAATGCTCAGTATCTCATGACTCGCCCTCTCAACCCTCTTCAATCTTGAGATTCTAACCCTAATGGAGACCTCTCTCTCACCAAGGTAACAAATTATGCAAACCAAATAACCAAAAGATCAATAAGGTAAACAAGCATTAGACAATCAAGATTAAAACTTAATCAAACTCAGATTAAATAGAAACACTAAGCAAATCCACAAAAGATGAGAATCCTAGGGTTCACATGGCCAAATACCCTCTAGGGTTTTAGCTCTCCATGGAGCAACATACAAAACACACCATCAATGAATGAAAGTACATTAAAACCATAGAAATAAACCCCCTTATATATGAACTGATGGCCTTGATGGAGAGCTTCGACGTCTTGAAGGACCCACTCCGAAGCTAGGTTCACTGGTGGCTTCCTTGATGCTATGACGGAGGAGGAATCGATCAAAGTTGGTGACGAAGCGACTCCAAAGCCGCAAAGACCTCCTCTCCAAACCGTAGCCGTCTCACCCCTCAAGAGCCGCACAAAAGATGAGAAAGAATAAGGCAAAACGGCTATTTATAGGTATTAGATTGCACATGTCACGTGCCCTCACGCGCCCGTGTGGATTTTCCACGCCGGCGTGGGCTACAGGAATTTCCACGCGGGCGCGTGGACAGTAATTTTGCTACATTACTACTATAGTGAAATTGCTACAGTTTTCACAAACCGCGGTCCAAACACTCTTCTCTTGAGGCGACATGTTCGGGCACACATCCATGTGGTAGGCTATAAAACTTTTCTTCATCGACGTATTTTTGAGAGGTCTTGCAATATTCACAAAGAGAAGGAACATGAAGATGTGGCTGCCTTTGTGCCCTTCCAACTAGTGAATTGACTTGAATCTTCTTCGAAGTTGGCACACATCTCCACGTTTATGAACTCCTCTCGTGTCTTGGTCCTTGAATTGAACAAGAACTCCCAACATTGTGTCTTTATAGCCTATCTTTACTTCTTTTTTATTCTTCAAGGCATTCACAACCTATATGCATAAAAGAACACCAAATACACAATATGAGATATAAACCATAGTAATAATGATGTTCAATGCATGTAAAACATATATAAAAATATGTCTACTCAAGCACTTATCATGTTCACTCAAATCACAAATCGGTTTACTCTATAGCTAAATAGCACTACTACTTGCTTCTGAACAACTGTTCCCTGTGGATACGACTACCCACTCACTAGGGTACTTTATTACTTCGACAATCCGTGCACTTGCGTGACACACACGCTAGGAGTGTGTCACAAGCAAAAACTTAAGTGTGAAAGGAATTTGATGAGAGTACAATTATTGTTTATTTTATATCATTTTGTACATCCAATAGGCATGTATTAGAGTTATATTTTGGAATTCAATGTTAAACATGATGATTTTGTATTCTTATGCTTTGGGTAGTGCTTAAAGATGAGAGAGAGAGAGAGAGAGAGAGAGAGAGAGAGAGCCAAAAGTAGCACTTTAGAGCCAGAATGATGAAGATGGAGCTCTTTTGGCATCAATTAACTAAGGACGAGTCAAATAAATCTACTTATGTGCACCTTATGGTCCAGGCTTACTACTATAAACCTCTTCCAGAGAAACTTGGAATCATGCTTATACTAGTAAGGAGCAAAAGGATATATAGAGGGACTGACGAGCAGTACTTACACTCGTAAGCTGGACCATAATGATCATGCAGAGGAGCTTACGATCAGAGCATAAGCCCATAAGGGTGGCCACAAGGGGATATATAGATAAGCTTATGGTTCCAGCCATAAGAAGTGTAGACATGCCATGATTTGAGGGGATTGCGAGTAAGCCTATTAATAGGGTACTTTAGAGTTGAGAGTTCTCCTTCGTCAATCATCCCGAGTGGATTAACAAGTTATTTTCATGCTCTTTGCAATCGTAGAGAATAGATTTTAGGAGAAATCAGATTTTAATTCTGTATGTGATTGGGGGTAATCTCTTTGCATGAGAGATTATCTATTTTAAAAATTAATGCAAAGCGATTGTGGGATGTCTGTATCAGCATTGTCTTGAATCAGTTACTAAAGCATCCTTGCAAGATAGGTTTAGTATATTTTAGGATTTTTCTCGGTTCAAATAGGATTGATGCTTATACAACTTTTGTCCTAAACTTAACAAACTGTTGAGAAATACTATGCCCGGGCATCTCTTTCTTCCCCGATTTCTTAACCTATTTTATTTTTTTACTATTGCTTTTGAATTTGTTCACACACATCACTATTTTCATCTAGGTTAATTTTTTATACTTGATAAATAATAGTATTCTCAATTTTCCCTGTAGATTGATACTTGATAAGTGCTATTTTATACTTGTTTTTATTATTATTATTATTTTTCTATGGATAATAAGTAAATAAATAAATAAACAAAAACACTCCTAGGTTGAGTTCATAAGTTTAGTTTAGTTCAGCTACACACTTGTAAACATAAAACATCTCAAAACATTTCAAAACAAATTAAACCAGTACTAATCTCCTCCCAAACATTCTTATTACAAGCCACTGATTACCTGCTCCTCTCCCAGCACATCCCAATCTCCCTCATCCCAATCTCCAGATCCGCCGCCGCCACCAAAATATCCACCGCCTGCGCCGGCTCCAAAATATCCACAACATCCTTGAGCGTCCGCATCCTTAACCCATCCGCCCTCCTTATGATTTCTTCCATCTTCCTTATCTTCTCCACAAGATCCGCATCCGTCACCGGGAACAAATCCCCAAGCCCCACCTGCAACTCCCTCAGCTCATCCTCAATCTCCCCTTCCTCCGCAATCGTCCTCCTCTGCACCTCATCCACCCTCCCCAGTTGCCTAGGAGACAGATCCCCAAGATCCCCTGAATGGATTCCAAGCAGGAGATCCTCAAGCTGAGCCTGAAACCGGATCCCAGACTCCGAGTACAGAAGGTGGATCACCGCGCTCGGTCTCCACCCCGCGATCCAGTGCGTGCCACGTTCCAGCGGCGTCACCCAGGGCTCGCAGTAGAACCGGACAGGGTCGGCGCGGACTGTCTCGGCGCGAGCGCGGAAGTAGGCCTCGTACCGAACCATAGCGCGGGACACGGCGTCGCGCATGATGTTGCTGTTGGAGGTAGTGCGTGCCGTGTTGAGATCGTCTTTGAGGAGGCGTTGTTGCTGGAGCCATACGCTGCCCAGTTGGAGCGCCGGCATGGTGATCTTTCAGGCACCGACCGACTATTGCTCTTATTACTTCTGTTTAGGGATAGTGGGTGGTATTCTTGAAAGTGATGGGGTTATATATATATATATATACGTGTGTGTTTATTTGTATATATATATTTATTTGACTAGTATGGGAGGCATGCTAGCATGGGAAGCGCCGATGGTTTTGGTTTGGCTGAAACCGGGTGACGGAAAACATGGTGGTGTTGTGAAGCGTGGAAAATAGTATAGCAGCTGTGGGGCCCGCTTAGTTGTCAATCGTTTCAGGAAAAGATTTGATAATGATCTTTATCTTGGTCGCCCATCACCACATAGATATTTCTCACAAGTTTAAACAAATATAAGTTTAAACAAATATATATATATATATATATATTTATATTTATATCCTGATAGTTGGATGTTAGCAAAGTTATTGCATTTATTTAATTTGTCTTTATTAGGTTTTTTAAAAAAAATTCATAAATCACTGATTATATTATTTAGGTTTAATTACTGTATATATCTCTATAATTGTGTATTTTTTTATTTTTTTAGTCCTTTTAATATTTTTAGGTAAAATTAATTAGTTCTCATATTTGGTCGAGTTGAGTTGTTCTATTCCATAGTAATATTCTTAGGTATAATTAAATCTTTATAATTTACACTTGTCCATCTACACTGCAGACTAGAATGACCCAATTTAACAAAATATAAGGACGTAATTATATCTAAAAATATTGCAATGATTTAAATGACAGAAAATACACAATTACAAAGATCTGTGTAGCAATTAAACATATTATTTATCATATGTTCACAGTTTGTGGTGAGACTATCTGCCTCACAGTTTAATATGTGAATTTATTTGTTTTATCATTAAATTATACTAATGTTAGCTTATTAAATAATAAAAATAGTGTGATTGTTGTATTTTTTTTTCTTTTATTTTTTTCATATTTTCACAATTTATTTTTGTTAGATACTATTGAAAATATTAATGAGTCCAGAGTACAAGAAAATAATAACAAATTATAATAAATGCTAAATTATTATGAGAAATAATATATTATATGATTACTATCTTGATTTTTTTTGAAAAAAAAATCTACACTGTAAATTCAAATTATGTTCAGTAGGAAATAAGCAATATTAATTCTCTAACCAAATAACTTTTGTTTTATAAATTTATATTTTAAAAAATTAATTATTTAAAATACTAATAAAAATATTAATATTAATTGCGTCAAATTCTCATCAAATCAAATAAAAGTTTTCTTTCAATTTTTTTTTTATAAAAGCTTCTCCTCCATTTAAATAAAAAGAAATTCTCAACCGAATTTGTTATCTCCGAACTCAACATCCATCCAAATGATATTTAATTTTATTATTCTATATAAAAAAATTCACCAAAGCATGCATCATATAATAGAAAGGAAAAAAAACTAGAGAAATAATTGGCTTGCATGGGTGTCATTTGCATGGACAAGCAAGGAAGACGTGGGTACGTCACATTCATTGATTGAATGAATTGAATGAGACTTGGGAAATACGCTACTGAGACACTGCTACCTTCCAGAGTTTGTGCTCACCAATGAGATATCTATCCTACTTGACCACCCCCTGGATTTTAGGTTCACTCCCTTGTCTCCATCTTTATCCTAGCTATCACCATAAAACGACAAACGCGCCAAATATTGGGAAAATAATAATAATAATAATAATAATAGTAATAAAATTTCTTAAAAAATGGGGATGAAATAATGTATACATTGTGTTGAAATCCTACCCAACCTGATGCATGGTGAGCAAAAATATATTATATGTAGTTGGTGAGGGGCTTTTTCATTCTTAGTGTGTTATAAAAAAAGTTTTTGGTGTGGGAGTGAGTTCGTAAGTCAATAGCCGTTTGGTTACCAGATTAGAAATGGAGAAAAATGAGAGAGCAATAGAAATGAGGAGGAGTGAAAAACGATTGGGAATGAAAGATGTGTTTAGTTGATAATAAAAAAAAAATTAGTAAAATAATATTTATAATTTTGAATAAGTAATTTTCATTTATGAATACTTTGAAATATTATTATTTATAATAATTATTATAATTAAATATTTAATTTAAAATAATTTATATTAATTATTATTCTCTGTAATTACAATAATTAAATATGAAAATTAAATAGTTCACTTTTATTACTTTTCATTTTATCTATTATAATTAATATTTAAATTAATTATTTTATATTAATAATTATTATAATGCATAATAATCAAACATTTAAATTAAATAACTTATCTTAATTATTTCCACTTTAATAACAATAATAGAGATAATTATTTTTTAATTACATAATTTACTTATATAATTAATTACTTATAATTATTAAAGATAATGATTTAAATAAATGAATGAAAAAGTCAAGGTAAACTAATTATTTTATGTTCAATGAATCACAATCCCTCTAAAATTCCTTCATTTTTTAGATTAGTTTAATTCTCTTATGAGTCTTATCATTCCATCTTCTTTACGTTTTTAAGGCCATCTCCACTTCTATTGATGCACATCTAAACATGGTTGTGATAGTCATCCCCACTCCAATGCTTGCATCCAAATGACCCCTCAATTCCCATGTCACTAGGTGAATGCACATAATTAAACTATTAACTTTTAATTTTGTGCACGTCATTAATTATTACATTTATCACATTTGTCATAAAAAAGAATGTATACCCCTCCTACTAGATCCGGAGTTTTAGTTTCCCTATCACATTATTATTATTATTATGTACCACTTATTTTGTGATGGGTTCTTAGTTACCTTTTTCTTGTAAATATTACATATATTTTATTTAATTACATAAATATGTAATTTATAAAAAAAAATAACCAATACAGGCAATAAGGTGAAAAATTCACCGTTTTGCCTACATTCTTCAAGGATTTAAAAACCGGACCGGTTGGTGAACCGGTTGGCCAACCGGTTCGCGGTTCAACCGGTTCAACCGGTTCGACCGGCCGGTCCAACATTTTTTATTTTTTTAAATTTTTGTTAAAATAAGAAATGTCAAAAAATCATAAAATTATAAAAAAAATTCAAAAAAATCAACAAAAATGCCCATTCATATTAGTGAATAACTCTTGACGTTATTAAAATTGTTCAACCGGATTTAATTTTTTCAAATAAATAAATATTTAAAAATTAAAATAATAATAATAAATAAGTAAAAATAACCTCAAAAATAAAGAAAAAATAATAATAAAGATACAAAATTACATATTGCAAATTTAAATTACCTTTATAAGGTCACAAAGTCTTAACTTTATATAAAATTAAAATTTTTAAAATACAAATATACAAGGATACAACTATACAACAAATATTAAAAATAAAGAATTAAATAAAAATATAAGTATACAAGTATACAACAATAATGATTAAAAAAATAAAAAAACCAAAACCATTGAAATGTTTGGTTTAATACTTTAATACTTTAATTTTAATGATTTAATTGTTGATTAGCGTAAAATTATAAGTTAATTATAATAAATTAATGATAATAAATCATAATATATTAATATCTTCAAGTATTTTTGTCAAGTATTTTTGTTATGACTTTTTTTGCCTTTTTTTGAAATTTGGACCGAGTTAATGAGTTTATAAACTTTATTTAAGTTTTTTTAATTATAAAAATAAATAAACTAATTAAATAATTTAAATTAATAAATTGGCGGTCCGGTTCTTTACTATTTTTATGTGAGTAATCGGACCGGTTTATCGGCCGGTTCCCTGGGTTCAACCGGCCGGTCCGGTCCGGTTTTTTTAAATCATTGACATTCTTTAAAAAATGGTAGGATGTTTACCCCGAGGGATACCAATCTTTTTCCTTATATTTTTAGATACCCACATCCTTCTCCATGATTTGTCATGTCATGACTCTATAATTGATGATTTCTTAAGCATCTTTTCGATACTTCTCTCTTAACCTTTTATCTGATCTTCTAGTTTTGTATTTAGTTTTACTAAATACTTTTTTTAATAGTATTAAATATTTTTCTACTGCCTCTAGTCCTATAGCATCTAATAGTTCTTTTATTTTTCTTTTAATTGTTAACCTTGCTTTGATACCAATTCCAAGAGGGTCTACTATATTAAACTAGCTAAAAATTATAAGGAGAAGGATCCTCTAGATCGCTATTGTATTCATTGTATATTGTCACACTCAACTCTTCTACCGAGGTAAATGTGGCACCCATCAGTTAAAAATCCATTTTAACTGGAAAAACAGACACCTCTCAAAAACCAAATAAGACTTATAGATCTTAATTTACAACTTTACACCAACTATAGGTTCAAGTGCATAAATAAAACAAATATAATTACTCCAATTTTCGGGTATAACCGCTACAAAGATCACGACACCAACAAATAGAAAGAAAGGGAACCCATTGCAATCTTGGACTCAACATTCACTAGCTCTATACTCGAACAGGCAATCTAGTAGGGTCCTCCTCCTGCAGCTACAACATATTCAGTTGGTCGATAGTGGCTCAATAATTTTCAAATAATTAAATGTAGCATACATAAAGTATATAAAGTTAATACATAATCAAATATTCAGTTGGTCGATAGTGGCTCCAATTCTCATGCATCATTATTACCATCTTAATCATCATTATCAACTTAATTAATCAAAACAAAACCTAATTTCGTTTGCGACAGTAACACTACATTAAAACTGAGAAGTTCTCCTCCATTTCAAGCAAGAATCCATTCAAATACAAAGGTTTTTCCAAAACAATTTCAAACACTCATCATCTACAACAATAAACCATGTTTTGCCACTCAAATCCAAGTCAAATCTTACAAAAATATGTTAAAATCTTAGCATGCTTGCCCAAGCTTTTTTACCAAACATTATGCATCATGCAAACCAAAATAACTCTTACCAAGCACTCCGCCGAACTCTCTCTCTGGCGATCTCCAAATCATCTTTTCAAGCCTCTCAATTTTCCTTTTTTTTTAGTTCTTTTTATGTGGAATACTGTAGCACTTATGATGAGAAGGAGAAGAAGACCATCCATCTCTAGATTTTTCTCTCAACTTAAGTTTTTTTCTGAAATTCACTGTTAGTCCCTAAAAATATAATTTCTTACAAAAAAGGTCACTAAAAATTCACCAATGGTCACTGAATCATGAAATAGTATTTCCAAAAAATCCTTGCAAACTTACCTTTCAATCCTTGGTCTCTGAAAATATTTCAAATCAAATCCTTTTAATATACTTGTGAACCCAAAATCTTTTATAACCCTCACACTTAGGTCCATGAGTTTTCTACTTAGGGGTTTCTCAACATAACTGCTCTGTAGGATAATATTACTGCAACTGTGATAATACCCTGAATATATTTTTCCAACAGGTATCCAAAGGTTCAGGGTATTACATATATAGTTACTAAAATATTAAGATAATGAACTAATATATGATAATACAATATATTCGTACTTATATCTTCTTTATTATATAGAGCATTATATAAGTTTATATAAGCTTCTAATATAAGAATAAACTTGAGGTACTGTAATCATAGCTAAATAATATAGGAGCCTAGGATCTACCGAAGAGGTGCTAGTCTTCCAGAAAGAGGGAATTGGACCCCTTTAGATAATAGGGAAATAACTGGATCGGGTCGGGTCTCCCTACTTCTCTTGTTGTCCATATCTTTCTTATATTGGGCTATAAACCTCATAGCATAGTTTCTTATACTACTATATGAGTCATGATTTACCATTGTTTAGAACCTACTAGAGCTATTTTAACTGGACTTATATAAAACTATAACAGTACTACTTAAAAGATAAATCTTATTACTAAAACCTACTAGAGCTATTTTAACTGGACTCATAATAAATCATATATTTTTTTTGTAGGAATAATACTATAACAGAACTATCTAAAAGATAAATCTTACATTTATGCTTAGTTGATTCATTTCCACCCCCAAGTGCAGGTGGTTTTGGCTTGTTATAGTTTAGTGGTGCTATACTCTCCTTTACTTTATCAGTTACAAAAGCTACATGTTTGACACCTTCTAGCTTCTTTGGCTTTTCCTTGTCCACCCTAGTGGGCTGCATACATAGATACCACCTTTGGGATTAGTACTTTCCATCTTCTTTATTTTAGAGATCAAGTCTTGTAAGGTATGGATATCTGAGAAATATTACTATACAGTTGTTAATGTTCCCTACTAACAATCCCACCACTTGCACTTGATCAAGAATTTTCTCACATAGTCAATAATCTTCTCTTCTTTATTTTGCCTTGTGTTGGCTAGGTCTACTATTGTGATCTTATCACTCACTCCACCAAATCGAACCCTGAAGGCATTCTTCATCTACTGCCATGTTTAAATAGACTCAGATAATAAATTTTCATACCATTCAAATTCTACTTTAATTAGGCTAGCAACAAACTGGCGTAAAAAAAAGAGATGGATTGTTACTTGTATCACAACAAGTTGTTATGAATCGAGCCAAGTGTTGATCTGGGTTCTCTAAGCCATTGAATTGCTTGAAACTTGGGAACATTATACCCCTTTAGGATAAGAAATTTGATCATGAAAACTTTGGTATGGTTTATCATCATCACTCTTCAATGTGCCCCATTTAGCTTGTTTCAACTCAGCAACCACCATCTTTTGGATCTCCTATCAAGTTAATACCGGCCCAAGAGCTATTAATGTTCCACCTTGTTCATGCAGTCCAAGCACTTCCTCCTCATTTTCACCTTCTTCTTGGACAACTTGGGTCTATGGGCTTACTTATGCAAATTTCTTGAATTCTCCTGAAATAGGTTTTGGACGTGGTCACTTAAGAGAGAAATCACATTAGTCAGAAACACAATAGTGTGCATTATGAATATGTGCTCTTTCTCATGTTGATCAAACTTCTTCTTAATTTATGCAAACACTGGATCTCTATTGGATGTGAAAACAAGATTGTTATCTTTTTTATCACTAGGAGAAGTTTGGAACCCTGCTTGGAACATGGCCTTTCCTCTTTCTTGTATTATTTGGTTGAGATCATCTTCTAGGAGGCTACTTGTGCCAGTTGTGGTTTTCTTTCTCAGCCTAGTAAGAGGACATTCTGGCTCAGCTATATGTTCTGACCCTTTAATGATAACCTGTATGGTATGTATGTTATAAATAGTTCACTGTAGCGGTCTGTCCCTGTAGAAGCATGTAGCTATAGACAACCCAATACTGTTTTTTAGCATGTGCTATAACGACATGTTACTGTAGCTGTATGCTACTGTAGCCGCATGATACTGTATCTGTAGCAGCCTATTACTTTGCCAGCCCGATACTGTAGAATCTAGAATGTTCTACATCCTTCTTTTCCTTCTTTCTTTCTTCTTCACAATTTTTCTCATTCAGCCTAGCACCTAAAAGTGAGGATTTTTCGGCGATCTTTTTAGTGAATCAAAGCTTCTATTCTCCTCCTCTCATCCTCTTGAGCGTGGTTAAACTTCGGTCCAAGGATATTCTTTCGTATTTCTTCATTTTTGAAAATCTTTGAAAACCTAAAAATACCTCATGGCTTGGGTTGATTTTAGGCTCAAATCGAAGACAATGTCTTTGTTATTCATTTGTGTGAATGTTTGTAAAGATATTTCTTGTTTAGGTGTTGTAAATCAGGAGAAAACCATTGTTTTAGGTCCGATTTTAATGTAGCAATCTAGTGTTTACTATATCACCGACAAGCTTTTGATTTCTTTGGATTAGAGTAAAGTTCTAACCCTTAGAACTTTCATCGGTAACCTTTAGACCTAGATTTGAGCCAACCCTAAGATCGATTTGGGGTTGTTTGGTAGAAAGAACCTAGGGTTTCTTTGCTTGAATTTTTTTTGTACTAATGTTTGATGTTGTTTGTTGTGATTGGCAATGAGGTGAGGCGTTAGCTAGAGGCAAAGAGTTAACCGAGGATTAACTTGAGAGGAAGAGGAATCATCATCTAGTGAGTGGGACTATTGAGCATGACTCTATTAGAAGATTACCCATATTTATATGTTTATATAATCTCTTGTGCTTTTATCATTTCCTTATGGAAAAGGCTGAGGTATTGTTGTTGTTGGTTATTGTATTGGCTATTGTACTCCGTGTGGAGTTGTGCTTATTGTTGAGGTGTATGGTGATACCTTACTGCAGTAGGCTATCTCCACGGCCAGCCTTTTGAGGTGGCGTGGTAGACCGGTTGACTACTACGAGGGTCAGTTCAAGTGGGAGTGTAGAATCCTGACTGGATATTCATCAGGTAGCCGTTGTCACCATGCGGTGAACCGATAGGTCAACGTCAAGGGCATGAGTACTTTGACGGCTCTAAACCTAGTTGCGGTAGTGGTGAATGTTTAGGGAGGGTTATTGACCAGTTTATGCTAGGTGAGTGTTGGGTGTTGTTTTATTGTGGGTTTGAGATTTATTCCCATTGTTTCTTTTGTAGTGTCATCTTGAATTTGTAGTGAGCAGGTGAAGCCAGCTGTCGCTCTTAGGAGGGCAGTCTCCCATAAATTTGATTTGACACTGGTATTATGTTTACTTTATTGTGAAACTCATGTTATTTACTTTCTTATACTTATATTTGGGAACTATTTTAATTTACATGTTTATTGTGGAAGCTTTGCTTCATGATTGGCTTATTCCTATAATCTGGAACTCTATATTCAGTATTTTCACATTTTGATATTCTAAAACTCTAATTGAGGTTGAATGCCTTCTTATTCTATCTTTCATGCTATTTTGTATTAAATTTTGCTATTATATGTATTCATGCGTTAAACTAGTTATTTTATTTGTAAAGTATCGTATTTGGAGATTTATGTTATTATTGTGGCATATTTCTCTTAGAGTTGTGCTAACCTCCCCTCACTGAGTAACGTTAGTTGCTCACCCCTTATTTTCTCTTCCTTGCCTTTTGCAGGTAATAGGTGCGGCTGTGTGGTAACGTGCTGATCATTTACTACTATTCTATCTTCTGTGTATCTTTTGAGTTCAAGTATGTTCTTTTTTGTCATGGACAGATTGTTTGACTTATGAATCCACTAAGGGGTAGTAAACCTTGTTGCATAGTTTTGTATCTTAATGACTCTTAAACCCTTGGTGTATCAGCTATGTGCTGTTATTATTGTTGCTTCCCTGTTTATTTGTAAACCACTCTAATTCTGTTTATAATTGCAGTTACCATTGTTTCTACTTCCATTGTGTATCAGTGTAAATATTATTGTTTTCAGGTTGTTGGTTAGCCTTACGGTGCCCCGAGGGTTGGGTGGCAGAGTGTCCCTCCTCGGGATCGTCGCGGCGGTTGTAGCATTCCGTGGGCCTGTGGGTCAGGGCGTGATAATGTACCTAGGGTTTTTCCATCTCTTCAACTTCTTTTCTCCTCCATTGGAACTTTAAGAGAGAAAAAGTGGGTGTGGTTACTTGAGCCCCCTTTAGGTTCTTCTATACTTGCTTCTTTCGTAAGGCAATTCTATCAAACACAAAAGCACATGACTCTGAGAATAACTTCTTCTTCCTTAAGTAAAGATTCTTCGGTGTCATCTTCTTTGTCTTTAGCTTTCTATAAGAAATATAATTGTTATAGATTTTCTTCCCAAAAGTCTCCTTAGAATATTGAGACATTGGTGGGCTGCCTCCTTCATCTTGTTATTTGGTTGGGAATGAAACTCACCATTCATGGAGCTCTCCTTTACCATTTTTAGTGATTCAAAAGGAGTTGGTGACTGAGATTGATGAATTGTCCCTTGAGTCTTTGAATGAAACAAAGCTTGCTTTTTCATGAGGTGATGGCATTTTCTTCTTGATCAACCTTGAATGCCTCATTGTGAATGATTTTATTGGGTAGCCTTAGGCTTCTTGAAGATGGCGCTTTTTTCTCCTTCAATAGTAATAGTGAATGAAGGCTCCATTTCGTCCTCCTCTTTGTTAATGCTCACAACTCTCTTTGGAAAAGAAGTCTGTTGAAAAATGGATGTTCTAGCAACATGGACATCCCCCTTGACATCAACAAGTGGTATCACATTCGAATAACGTCCATTTGGTAGCAACCATGGGACGTGAATGTAGGTTGGCAATGTGGCAGGCTCTGTACAAAGTTGACATATTCCGACACCGTACCAAATTTGATCTCCGTACCCACTAACCACTGCAGACTGACGCATAGGGAAGCATGACCTGAGTGCCTTCCCCCAAGAAAATATTGCATGAAGCAGTAGCATTGTTGGTGTTGTTTGTTGATGCCATTACAAAAACCTAAAAAGGAAATATCACATTAACAACACTAGTTGATTCTTTTCTCTTTTTTTTTTTTCGTTTTTGCTTTTTTAAATTTCTCATTCGAACTTTTGTTTCAAAGATGGGAGTAGAAGTTATGATCCTACAGGGCGTGCTAGAATTTGTGGGGTCTTTTATTCTTACCCGGTCTTTAATTAGGATTGACCAGTTAAAACTGAAGGATCACAAATCCAATTTAAATTTTGTAAGACTTCAAGAGATTGTAGGTTCATGACTTCCATTAGGGGCAAGCCTTTAATGTTAATTAATCAAGTTTAAATCATGGGAACCTTCGATTAAAAACAACTGTGAATGAGAAATAACATATACGAGAAATTAATTTTATTAATTTCCAAAAACAATTTTCAAAAATACATACATTTGATCAAGAAATACAAGGACTAGAAACTCTAGTTCTCCTAATCCTATTTTCTTAATCTTCTTCTCTTGTCTCACGTAATTTGGGTTTACTTTGACTTCATTCTATCCCAACTTTTTTGCTTAGAACCATGTTGAGGACACCTCGTTTGACTTTGTTGACTTTGGTCTTTTTTTTTTGTTTTTTTGTATCTTGAATATTAGTTGGATCTCAATTTGTGATTTCTCTGTATTATGAATCACGAACTTGATTTCATTTAATTTAGACTTTTGAAAACTCCGGCATTTCATGCTTGTGAAGCTTTCATTCTTGAACTTGTGAAGCTCTTTAACTCTTTGACTTTTGATGTCTTGAGATTTTAAAGCTCGTTTGTCTAGTCATTTGAAGTTTTCAATCCTCGTCTCTCCTGTGCTTTTGAGACTTAGCTTGTGCATCTCCAAGTCATAACCACTCATATGATTGTGTCACTAACTTTATAACTTTTACTGTTAACTTTTGAAACAACTTGTGGCCTTTGGTGATCCTCTTTTGTTTGTGAATCGTAGACTTCTTTTGGTTGCAGACTTTAAAGGCTTCGGTGTCTTACACTTGTGAATCTCTTTCTCTATCATTGTCAAGAAAATATTTTTTATCATTTTAAATTTTTCTCATCAAAGTTTTTAATCCTCACTTAGAGAACTTTTTTTAGTCGAGAATATTTTTTAATCAATTTGAGAAAACTACTTTTATTTATTTATTTGTTTGTTTGTTTGACACATGGGGTGAGACCATCATTCGATAGTTTTTTTTTTAACGTAACACTCCGATTGACTCATGAAAATCAAGAGGGAGTTGTCCACACCATTATTTTAGACTCCACAAGAATTGGTGGTTTTCAACAAATTTTTCACTCACTAGTCTCAAGAAATAATGGAAAGGCTCTCTCATAAGGGGGTCTTTGTCTTCAATATGAGCTTTGAGACCTCTCTTTGAGCATCAAGAATCAGTGGTGAGACTCTCACTGAGAGTTCCCAATTATTGTACCTCACAGTGTGTCTTAGGGTCTGTTTGATACTCACGATTTCAAGGGACAGGACAAGACAACTTCTATTGTTATGTGTTTGATTTACAAATAGGGCCCAAGTACAGCATAAACTACCCAATCGGTACAGCACAACTTCTTAATTTTTTTGTATCGCCAAAACTACGGTACAAAAATTTCGGGGAAGTATAGAACAACTAATGACAAAATTGTCCCTATTTAAAATTAAAATTTACACTACACATTACAAAAAGAAAGTGATAACATGATTTATTTATTTTATTTTATTTATGTATTTATTTATTTATCTATTTAAAAATTTATATATTTATTTATCTATTTATTTATCTATCAATTTATTTGTTTTTTAGGATTAAGATATTAATGAAAGTTTGTTTGATTTTGGATTAAATATTTTTAAAATTATATTGATTTTTAATTTGTTGTTATGTTGTTAGGCATCGTAAAATTTGATAAGATTTTTATAAAATATTATTGTATATTTTTTATTATAAAACAAATATAGAATAGTAAAAATGTATTATTGTAATTTATTATATTGTGCCCTGTACTTATGCAAATCAAACATTTATCAGGACAAAAATTTTTGTATTGTTTGATGAAAATCAAACATAGAACAACACAAGCACTTGTGCTGTACTCTAACTGCTTTGTACTGTATTGTACTACTTGTGTTGTTCTCCTTAACGAATCAAACGGACCCTTAGTCTTCAACATGAGTCTTAAGATTGTTTTATAATTAAACATCAAGAGGCAAGTGCGAGACTCTCATTGAGAGCTCCAATGCATTGTACCTCACAGGAAGCCTTTATCGAGCAACATAAGTTTTGAGACCCTTATGTGAGCATCAAGAGGCATGTGGTGAGACTCTCATTGAGAGCTCCCATGCATTGTATCTTATCGGGGAGTCTTTGTCTTCAGCATGAGTCTTGAGACCCTTCTTTGAACATCAAGAGGCATGATGAGACTCCCATTGAGAATTCCAATGCATTGTACCTCACAGGGGGTCATAGTCTTGAATATAAGTCTTGAGACCCTTCTGTGAGCATCAAAAGACATGTGGTGAGACTATCATTGAGAGCTCTCATTCATTGTACCCTACAAGGCAAACAGGAGAGACTTTGCAAGTTTACCAAAATACCCCATATCTTTATTATAACCCCATTTTATACCTTATTCGGATATATTTGCTTTTCTTTTGCATTTTAGTCCTTCTAAAGCTATTTTTTCATAAGAGACATCAACTACTTTGCTTTTCACAATTTGTTCATCTTGACCCTTCTAATTTCCACCTTTCATATTTTTCTATCAAACTTTGCAAATAAACCATATATTTTCTTATTTTTATACTTTCTTGTAATTTTTTTTTACGGATATGCCCTCAAATTTTTCATTTTTTCATTTTACATAAATTTCACATGTAAACCTAAATCTTTCACATTTATACATTTTTTTCTGCAATTCTTGCAAACAAACCCTCAAACTTTGAATTTTCACATCTTCCATAATTTTTTCCAAATGAACTCTTAACTTTTTTTTCTTACACTTTTCCATGTATTTTTGCAAATATGTCCTCACTGTTTCAATAATTCTCAAATATTTCCCAATTAAATAAGAGAAATCGTAATCACACGATACACCACGGGTTCATCTAGGTAGACTGGTAGTGTTATCTATATGGCAGAGAACATAGTCTACTTCTTTATAACTAATAGATTAGAGAGATTGGAACATAACGAATCACATAACGTATATTTATTTCACATGGACATGGGTCATCCATGGTAGTCTATTTTCGCAAAATAAATCAGGCGAATGAAATTACATATATCGAATAAATAGGATAGCATAATCATTGAAATAATCACATGATGTTTCTATGGATGAGATGGTAAGATAGAAGTAATACTCATAGATTTTTTTTTTCTTGAATAAGAAAGAAGGGAAAAAAAACATTAGATCATAATCATCGCCGTTGGTTTTTTAATTGATCGCCATTTTTAGTTCTCAATCTCTTTCTCACCTATTTCTTTTCTTCTTATTTTTCTTTTTCCTGATTTGATCCCTCTTCGCTCTACTCAACTCTGTCTTCTCCCTTTCTTTTTCTTTGACGCCACCTTTTAGTTTTTTTCTTTTATTTTTCTTAAAATAAATTTTATCTATCCCTCCAAAATCAGAACCATAAGGATGATTTCATTTTACTTTTGTTTTAAATTTTTTTTCCAATTTTTTATTTTTTATTTTGTTTTTTTATACTTGAAAGATCATACACCCGTGTTTTTTGAATTTGTTTCCGATAAATCGGAACCTCTGGGAGCGGATAAGGACAGTTTGATTTTTTTATTTAGAATTTGAATTTTTTTAAAATAATGGTAAAATAAGGTGGTAAAAACTCGAGTTATGTCCTGAATCATTTTATTTTCAAATGAGTCTGAGAAAAACGTCTAAAACATGGCTTAAATAATAATTAAAAAAAAACCCACCATACACTGCAGAGGTACCATGCATCTCAGCACAATCCCAGAACCTTCCAGCTCACGCCATTTCCTTCATCATTTGCCACAAGTCAATCTGATCTACAACCCACGCGTCCCCTTCTCCCATTCACTACTTGTCAACCCAATTTAAAACCCACGTGGTTCTCCAAACCAACGGTCACGATCTATTTACTCTCCCTATAAATCAATCCCCAGCGTTCCACTCCCCCCTGCCCATGCATGAGCCACACTTGCCTATCTATCTACTTCGTCCCTAGTCCCAACAATGCCCGTTCCGGACTCCTCGGCACTCTGGCTCCACCAACAAGGCCTCCTCAAAAACGAGCTTACCTCTGCACGGGACTCCTCCAACACGACCGCCCTCGGTGCTGCCATCGAGAGAGCCATGGCGAGCTACGAGGCCTACTACAGTGCGCGCGCAGAGTCCATCCACGCAGACCCGGTGCGCTTCTTCTGCGCACCTTGTGCGACTCCGCTCGAGCGCGCGACGCAGTGGATGGCCGGGTGGCGTCCGAGCGTGTTTATCCACCTTCTTTACTCCGAGTCAGGGATTCGGCTCCAGGCTCAGCTTAATGATCTTCTTAACGGGGTGCATTCAGGGGATCTTGGGGACCTTTCACCAAGGCAACTGGGAAAGGTGGATGAGGTGCAAAGGAGGACAATAAGAGAGGAGGAGGAGATTTCGCAGGAGATGGGGGAGTTGCAGTTGGGGGTGGGAGAAGGGGATTGGGATTTGGAGGAGAAGGTGGGGACTTTAGAGACGATCATTCAGAAGGCTGATGATTTGAGGTTGAGGACTTTGAAGGATATTGTGGATTTCTTGGAGCCCGTTCAGGTTGTGGATCTTTTGGTGGCTGCAGCCGATTTTGAGATTGGTATGAGGTGTGTTAGTATCGATAGGAATATTACTGGGCAATAAGTACTTCATTCTGTTTTTTTAGGCGTTTTTAACGTATGTATGTGAGATTTTAAACCCCAAAATATGTATGTATGTGAGATATAAGTTTTATTTTTTCTCTTAGCTTCGTTTCATAAGCAATATTTTAAAGAACTACCCAAAATAATTTACATTATTTGTTTGATTTATAAATGGATTGAGAGTATAGTATAAACGGTTGTTTGATAATAATATAATTGATTAATTAATTTTTTTTACCACTAAAAACATGGTAAAATTTTTTTATCAAATAATAGGGTGATTTAAACATCATGTTATTTCTATATTAATATATTTGAAAGAGGATTAAATTTTATTAGGTAATTAGATTTTTTTTTGTTTTTTAAGTTCTTTATTTTAGATTATTGTGATTGTATTATTTATTTATTTGCTTTTTGTGTTTTGGATTAGGATTTTAATGGGAGTTTATTGGTTATGGATTGAAGGTTTTTTAAAATTGTGTTTTGTTTGGATCAAATCTTTGGATTTCAAAAAAATATATCGTGTCAAATGTTTTTATATTGTAAAACAAATACAGAACAGTGAAAAGACATTATAGTAAATTTATAAATTTTAGTTTTTTATTTTTGTAAATCAAACATCAACAACACAAAAAAATTTATGTTGTTCAATAAACATCAAACATACAATAGTATAAACATTTGTAGTGTAATTCAACCATTTGTTATGTATTGTATCGCTTATGCTGTTCTTATAAATGAATTAAACAGACTCTTATTATGTGTTTTATTAGTTGTAAAT
Source organism: Dioscorea cayenensis subsp. rotundata (assembly GCF_009730915.1). Taxonomy (NCBI): domain Eukaryota; kingdom Viridiplantae; phylum Streptophyta; class Magnoliopsida; order Dioscoreales; family Dioscoreaceae; genus Dioscorea; species Dioscorea cayenensis. The sequence goes on from NC_052474.1 coordinate 13,181,197, forward strand.
GTCTCATGCCCTTTGCATAGATTGATGATGTTGGGGTTTTTATTTTTCTTTTCTCGTGTGAAATATAAATCTTGTCACTATATTTGTTTATATTGACCTTTCTAATTTTGTAGAGTTGCCCAACTCAACAAATCCAAGGCTGGAGCGTGAGGTATGAGAATCCTGAATGGAGGCCGTGGCGATAGTTGTGGCGCTCACGGTGGCTCCTACTCCTCTCGTTCCTTTCACAAGTCAAGATCCCCCTAATCTCACAAAACTCCTCATTTGTTAGCTTTGAACTCACCGGTATGGGAAGGTACTTCATATGCCCATGTGGTTCGCATGCCCAACTGCTACGCTCTAGAGAAGATCCAGTTGGAACTTAATGAGAACGTCGCAAACTAGCAAATAGTACCATAAAAAGGGCAAGTTGTCGACGGGTGGTGTTGACAAGGAGAAATTTACGCCATCCCTTAAGCGCCGCCATTCCCCGGAATTCGGTGACAACTACAAAAGATGTATGAGACCTGGTCACAAGGTGGAGTGCTAACACACTAATTTGCATGCGTGTTTCGCAAGTGCACGGGTGTTGAAGTAATAAAATACCCGGTGAATTAGGTAGTCAAATCCACAGGGAATGGAATATTAGTAGTAATCATTTCTCAGTTATTTAGTCAGAATCAAGAATTGTGATGAAATGAACTTAATTGCAAGAATAAGAATAAGCAGGCAAAGGGAAAGTAGAAAACAAGAGAGATCTCATCAATATAGATGAGGTACCCGGGCAATGCTCCCCTTAGGATCTAACATGAAGCTCAAGACTTACTAAATGTATCTAAACTGAGTTAGATGAATCGAGGTAATCCAAAAACAATCGGTCCTTGCCTCTATGCCACCAATACTAGTCTCCTACGAGATTCCGGTGGAGAAATCGCTCAATCTCAACACCTCACACCACATATGACCGCAACAAACTCTAGGGATACCTAGCAGTGCAACCAATTCCTTAAAGATAGATCTAACCCTACTTCTTGGTGAAAGATCCCTAACCCCCTACAAGGTCTTGGTGGACAAATCTCTCAATCTCATACCTCACACCAAATATGATTGCATAATGCTTAGGGAATACGAAGATAGGAAGCACTCAGCGGAGGGAAAAGGGGACACTCCACTATCTCATGACTCATCTTCTCAATCCTCTTCAATCTTGGAGTTCTAACCCTAATGGAAACCTCTCTCTCACCAAGGTAATAAATCAAGCAATACAAATCAATCACAAGGATCAATAAGACATGCAAGCAATGAGAAAACAAGATTGAAACTCAAATAAACTCAGATTTAATAGAAAACATAAAGTAAATCAATACAAAGATATGATCTTAGGGTTCACATGCCCAAATACCTATTAGGGTTTAGCCCTCCATGGGGCAAATTACAAAGTAAAGAATAATGCAATAAAAAGCAATGAAAACCATGGAATAAAACCCCTTTGAAATTCGTTATGATGGCCTTGATGGGTCGCTCAACGTCTTGAAAAATCCCTTTCTGAAGATAGGTTGCCGAAGGCTCCCTCGATGCTATGACGGATAAAAGATCTATCTCGAAGTTGGTGAAGAATGCCTCCCAAACTGGCCAAAGACCTCCTCTTCAAACCCTCGCTACTTCGCCCTTCAAACATTAGCAAAAAAGTCTCTAAAGAATAGGGAAAAAGGGCTATTTATAAGCATAAACCGAGTCTGTTACATGCCACCATGCGACCGTGTGAGATTTCATGCACCCGCGTGGGCTGCAGAAGTTCCCACTCGACTCACACACTCTTCTCTTGAGGCCACATGGTCAGGCACACGCCCATGTGGTGGGTTATAAGACTTTTCATCGTCGAATCATCATTTGGAAGCTCTTACATTCTTCACACAAGTAGGGATATGGGAGTGTGACTACCTTTGTGCCCTTCAAACTCACAAATTGGCTTGAATTCTCTTGAAAGCTGGCACACTCCTCCATGTACATGAGCTCCTCTTGTGTCTTGATCCTTATGTTGCACAAAAACTCCCAAAATGTGTCTTGATATCCTATCTTTGTTTCCTTTTCTTCCTTCAAGGCCACTGCTTCACATCCCTTCTTCTTTCAGTGAGAAATTAATCTCCAAGTTTCAATAGATGCGCCTCAAAATCATTAAATCTAAAGAAAACATGAAGAAAATGGTTTATCATCTAGGTGTTGTCTGCCAATACGAGTGCAAGATCAAGCAAGTTCTAGATCTGGAAAGAATGAAGGCTACGTCCAAGAAGTACTCCTCATGTACAAGGTCACTACTTCACATCCCTTTTTCTTCAGTGAGAAATTAATCTCCAAGTTTCAATAGACGTGCCTCGAAATCATTAAATCCAAAGAAGACATGAAGAAAATGGCTATCATCTGGGTGTTGTCTGCCAATACGAGCGCAAGATCCTTCTCAGCTACTCTTCCAGCATTGTTGAACTCTGAACATTGTGGAAATATAACTCCTTACAACAATTACTTCATCTTGTCAATGACATTTACAAGAGCATTCAAATGTCATAGTCACGAAATGCCTTATCTCCTTTAACTCTCTTCTTGGCCGCTGCACTGTTTATTGGGAATTTAGAAGACCTACAGACATAAGCAAAAGGAAAACAAAAGAAGAGAAGTGATGACTGACAATGCTCTATTTATTCATAACTGAACTACCCTGATATATAGACAACATTACAACTAAAATAAGGCCTATGCCTAACAAACACTATCACAAACATATGATGAGCATAACAAATAAAGAGAAAACCAGGATCATATCAAAACCACCATTGATATGATAATTACAAATTCTATTAATAGAATAAAAAATACTAAAAGAAAAGATAATAACTGAATTCAATTTTGAATCATAACCTCAACACTTTCCCTTGATTCAAAATTGTATACTCCAAGCCTTGATCTGAAATAAACATGTTTGTTATAAGGAAAAGATTTTGTGAAGATATCTACCACTTACTCATTTGTGTTGTAGAATTTGAGCTGAATCTGACCATTAGCTACCAAGCTATAGATGAAATGAATTCGAATATAGATGTGATTTGTTCTTCCACAAATTGCAGCATTTTCACTCATTGAAATTACAGCTTTATTGTCATGGAAAATCTAAGTTACACCTTCTTGTTCTTGACCAAACTCAGCAAGTAAACACCTCAAACACCCACTTGACAAGCAGCTAATGTTATAGCAGCATACTCAGCTTCAGAAGATGACAGTGTTGTGGTTGCTTGTTTTTTAGAACTCCAAGTGACAGGTCCAGATCCAAGATGGAAAATACTCCCTGAAGTGTTTTTTCTATTCTCCAAAGAACCTACCAATCACTATCCGAAAAACCATTCAACTTGAAATTTAAATCTGTAGCATATAATATGCCCTTCCTGTAACTGCAAGTGCACAGGTCGTACAAGTAATAAAGTATACCTGAATGGGTCAGGTTGTCAAATCCACAAGGACTGGTAAGTTTTTATTAGTCGTTGTTCTTCTAATATCTAGCCAGATAAAAAAGGATAATAGAAGAAAATGGACTAATGGCTGAAGTAAATGTAGAACTAGAAATGAATTGGGTGAGAAACATAGAGATAGAGTAGTGCCTCGGACTAATCCCCTCGACGAATGTACTGACTTAAGCAAAGATTACATGTACATCTCTTTGGACCTCAATGAACCTTTATGGAGGGTTTCATAACTTACGACCTCACTCAAGGCTCGGAACGGACTCAACCACATCCCTAATGTGTGCCCTAGCTAGATGGATCACTCAATCATCATCTAGACAGTGGATATCTAACTAAGGTTAACATGCTTCTTGACTGCAATTGCAACTAAAGGGAACATACACTACAAATCAATGCTCATATAGCTAGCAACAATTTCCATGTCAAGATTTGTAGCATACAAAATCAAAGCAATTAACACAAAGAGTTGCAACCAAGAATAACAAAAGAGAAATCACAAGGAAATTCAATAATTAAAGCAACCAAGTTCAATAAAAGATGAGTTATGAATTATAATCCTGTGTACCCAATGATGGTTAGCCCCTCATAGTTTTACAAACATATGAGAGAATAAAGCAAAAAAACGGAGAAAGAATCCATGAAAAACTCCCTTTTTGCTTCTCAAACCACTCTGACGGTGCTCTGATGAAGTCCCGCTGATGTTGCTCCGCTCTACTCGGTATACTAGAACCTCAGATCCATCTCCAATCCATGGAAGATGAAGCCTAGTCACCTCCTCCAAAAAGATCTAGAAGAAACCTTAGCCTAAAAGTCCCCTTAAAACCTAACTTTGGGGCTCAAAAAGGCATTCCTGAGGTAAGCACGGTCATGCTCTTAACCGTGCTTTTTACGCAAAAGTCTTTGGCACTGTTTTGGCTTGAAAAATACAAAACATGTAATCTACAGGGACTGGTAAGCTTTCAATACTCGTTGTTCTTTTAATATCTAGCCAGATAAAAAAGGATAATAGAAGAAAATGGACTAACGGCTGAAGTAAATGTAGGACTAGAAATGAATTGGATGAGAAACACAGAGATAGAGTAGTGCCCCGGACTAATCCGCTCGACAAATGTACTAACTTAAGCAAAGATTACATGTACATATCCTTGGACCATGGTGAGCACCTATGGATGGTTTGATAATGTATGACCTTACTCAAGGCTCGGAGTGGACACAACTGCTTCCCTAATGTGTGCCCTAGCTAGATAGATCACTCAATTATCATCAAGATTGCGGATGTGTAACTAAGGTTAACATACTTCTTAACTGTAATTGTAACTATGGGGAACATGCATGCCAAATCAATGCTCACGCAGCTAGCGACAATGCCCACATCGAGTTTTGCAACATAAAACATCAATGCAATTAACACAAAGAGTTGCAATCAAGAATAACAAAAGGAAAATCACAAGGAAACTCAATAATCAAAGCAACCAAGTTTAATAAAACACAAGTTAAGGATCATAATCCAAGGCATCAAATGACGGTTAGCCTTTCATAGTTTTACAAACATATGAAAGACTAAAGAAAACAAAAGAGAGAAAAAAATCCATGAAAAACTTCCTTTTTGCTTCACAAACCACTCTAACAGTGCTTCGATAAAGTTCCACCAACGTTGCTCTACTCTATTGGGTGTCCTAGAATCTTAGATTTGCCTCCAATTCATGGAAAATGAAGCCCAGTCGCCGTCTTCAAGAAGATCTGGAAAAAACTGACAAGGTCCCCTTGCGTATATCTCGCAAGTGCACGGGTTTGTCGAAGTAATAATCCCGGGTGAGCGGGTATCGAATCCACAGGGAATAGGGAATAAAAATACTTAATTTGATTCTTAGCTATGTGAAAGATCAATGATGATAAGTGTGACAATGAATCAATTCTCAACAATAAAAACAACAAGTAAGAGAGTAAAATTAAAGAAAGGGGGTAAGGCAATCGATAAAGATGGGGTACTCGGATAATGCTCCGCATAGGATAATTGTTTCAAGTGCAAGAACCCTCTATTATGCTTCCTAATCGATGCAATGGTGAGTCGTGGAAATCCTTAATTACATAGTCCCAAATCTAAGGTCAACTATGCCTAACTCTATACATGTCCCGGAGGAGAAATCGAACAATCTCAACACCTTGCACTCGCATAGAGTTGCAATGAGCTCTAGAGATTTCAAGTGATAAATCTCTTCCTAATTATAGACCTAACCCTTTGGTCCAGGTGGAAGGTCCCTAACCACAATTGAGCCCTAGATACTAAGATCACCTCAACGCTTCACTCCGTTGCACGCGCAACTAAGCCCCAGCGGAAGTTCATCCCTTAAACCATTCACTCTATTATGGCCGCAAAGAACTCGAGGAACGGAGGTAGAATCTATCACGTCGGAGGGGAAAGGGGACGCTCCTGTACCTCTCGACTCACCCTCTCAACCCTCTCCAACCTAGCTGTGTCTAACGCTCGTGGTGTGTCACTTACTCACAAGGTTACCAACGAGAACTCTCAACCCTAGTGTCACTCTAGGGAAAATGTTCATACAATCAATCATTCAAGGTTCGAACTCACAATAAACATCAATTAATTAAAAGCATAATAAAGAGATTCAATGAAATAAATACATCATAGGGTTCACAATACCCAAGTACCCACTAGGGGTTTAGCTCTCCATGGAGCTAAGTACAATCAAAGAAATAGAATGTAAAAGCAATGAATCCATAAAGAAACCCCCTCGATAGTCATGTCGATGGTCTTGTGGAAAGTCCTCTACTCGTTGTCCAAGGATTCCCTCGTCCGGTAAAGGATACGCCTCGACGGAAGCTCCCTTACCAACCTTCTTCCTAAGGAATAACGATGTCGGAGCCGCAGAACATCTCCAAAACCTTGGCCAATACCCCTCAAAACCCTAGCCGAAGCCCTCCCTCAAGTTGGGGAAAAGATGGAGAAAAGAATACCAAAATCGGGGCTGATTCGGCTTTAAATAGAGCTGGAATCGGGCGACTACACGGGCATGGATGCTTCATGCGCCCGTGCGGAATTTCCACACGGGCGTGGATAATTTTCACACACCTGTGTGGATCCTCTGAACTCCTGTTTTCTCGGCCGGCTGTGAACAGTGCTGCTACAATACTTTCTACCATGTTTTTACAGTGCTCTGCTACAGTATCCGGCCTGAATAGCTTCCCGAATCCATACTTTCATCGGAGTAACGCAAACGGGCACACGTTCACGTCGTGGATCACTCGCTTATTCAATGATAGGCACGTTGGTGGAGCTCTTGTTCTATGTGCATAAGTCGGAATGCTCGAGTGTGACTGCCTTTGTGCCCTCCAAATGGATGTGCTAAACTTGAATACGAGGAGGTTGGCACACACTCTAGCGTCTCACATCGACCTATGTCTTCTTGTTTGAACCTTAGCAGGATTTCCTCCAAAATTGGTGCATTGTTATCCACATTGGCTTCTTTCCTTCATACTCGGCCTCACAACCCTACCTGTACAAAAGTAACATAAAAACACACATATTAGTGTAAAAACCTGAGAAAGTAATGCTCAACATAAGGAATGAACGCTTCGCATTCATATCGCACAAGCACTTATCAAAAACCATAGCTAAAAGTCCCCTTGAAAACCTAACATTAATGCTTAAAAAGGCATTACCGAGGCAAACACGGCTGTGTCTCTTGATTGTGCTTTATATGGGAAAGTCTTTGAAACTGTTTTGGCTTGAAAAAAACCTGTAATCTACACGGCAAAAGCACGGGCGTGCTTCCCATGAGCATGCCCATGCTCTAGGCATTGAAGCCATGCTTTTTTTGCTTGCTATAGTAACATGCTTCTCTTCTTCTGAAAACGCCTGTAATTTGCACGAGGTGAAGCACAGGTGTGCTTCTGTTCTACAATTCCCATGCTTAGCCAGATGAGGATTTTCCTCGAAAAGTGCATAGGGCATAAGCACAGTTGTGCTTCTGCCTGTGCTTCCCCTGTAATTTGCATTTCAGCTCTGTTTTGCCCATGATTTGTTCCAAAACTCATTCTTTCATCCCAAGACCTAATTACATGCACAATTAACACAAATACCTTAAGTTGCATCGATTTACACAAAATTTATGTCAAAAGACAAGAAAATCATATAATAGAGTATGTAAAATCGTCTATATAAAATGCACTCATTAGCATACCAAATTCCATAGTCAACTGTTCCAGCTATATAGCATAATATTCGCTTTGCCACTCCAAGATGATGCTTTGAAGGATTATGCATAAATCAAGAAAAAACACTGACTGAAAAATGCTATGTCAGGTCATGTATGAGTTAAATATAGCAGGCCACCCACCAAGATTTTGAAAAACTTTGCATCTTCTATACTAGTATCATCTTCAATCTGTAATTTCTCATTCAACTTCATGGGAGTGGTTACTTTATTACAATTCATCATATTAAACCTTTTAAACAAATTAGTAGTACATTTCATTTAAGAAATGAAAATACCATCTTTCTTTTGCAATACCTCAAAGCCAAGAAAGTAATGTAATAATCCTAAATTTGTCATCTCAAATTTCTTCATCATACCAGACTTGAAATCATCAAATAAAGCACAAGATAAACCCATATAAATTATATCATCAACATATACACAAAGCATGAGGAAATCAGTATCTTGTCAATTCAAATAAATAGCAGGTTCATTATCACTTCTCACATATCAATTTAAGCAAAAAAATGCATTTATCTTGTTGTACCAGGATATGGGTGCTTGCTTTAACCTGTAGAGAGCTTTCTTAACTTGTAAACTTTATCTTCTTTGCCATAGATGATGAATTCTTCAGGTTGAGTGACAAGCACTTCATCTAAGAGTTCACCATTCAAAAATGTAGATTTGACATCAATTTGATACACACTAAGTTTCATGTGAGCAGCAAAAGCTAAGAAAGTTCTCATAGTTTCAAACCTTGCAATTGGAGAAAATGCGTCTCCATAATCTATACCATAAGTCTATGCATATCCCTTTTCAACTAGACATGCTTTATGTCTTTCAATGCTTCCATCAACATGATATTTTGTCTTAAATATCCATTTTAATCCAATTGCACTTTTCCCTTTAGGTAAGTCCACCACTTCCTATGTTTGATTTCTATTAATGGCATTCAATCTTCCTTTATTACGTTGATCCACTCTTCTTGTCCAGATGCTTCTTCAAAGTTAATTGGTTCAGCAACAACCAAGGCTTATGTGATAGAATAAATTTCTCTTAAAGTTTCGAACTTCATCAAAGAATATTCTTCTCAAGAGCTTTCTAAATTTGATTGTGTAGTTGAACTATTTTTTGGTGTTGATAGCTCAGAAGAATCTGTCATGACTTCTATATCTCCATTATTGGCTTTAATCGAAGTTTCAAAATTTGCTGAAACATAATTTTCTATTGTATCTTCATTGTTGTTCCAATTCCAAGTTGGTTCTTCATTAAACACCACATTCTTGCTCACAATTACTTTGTCATTCTTCGGGTTATACAACCTATATGCTTTGGATTGTGTACAATAGGCAACAAAGATGCATTTTTATTGATTTTTCATCAAGTTTGCTGTGAGAGTTAGAGGTAACCGAAGAATAGGCAATACAACCAAAAACATGTAAATCACTTACCGAGGGCTTGCTACCACTCCAAGCTTCATAAGGAATCTGATTTAAGACTGCTTTTGTTGGTGACAAATTGAGAATATAGACCACAGTAGATATCCCATCTGCCTAAAACTCATTTGGAAGGCTTTTGGCTTTCAACATGTTCCTCGCCATCTCTATAATTGTGCGGTTTTCTGTTCCACCACACCATTTTGCTCAGGAGTGTAAGTGACGCAGCGGGATAAGGTTGAAAACTTGTTTAGTCTGAGAATTCCCAAGTCAACAATAAAATAACAATCTAAATCCTGTTTAGTATAAGAATGCCCAGGTATTTAGATGAAAACAAAGAACAACTCAATTTTATTGTATTAAAAACTCCCTTTCATAGCCCGAAAAGCTTACAATTAAATAGACCAACTAGAAAATCCTAAAAAACATAGAAAGGGAAACAAATTGAAAATTTACCAAAAATGGAAAAATTCTCAATCAACATCATTGAATTAAAATCAAAATTAAACAAAGCAAATACCAAAAACGGTGCCTCAATAAGAGATTTATAACCTAAGATATGGATGCGGGAAATCTTTCCATAAACGACAAATTTGCTGATTTTGAGGCCCAGACGATGGAATTTGGCCGGAATTAGCCCATTCAGAAAAATTACTAAAATGACCCGTTTTCCATCTAATGGGGCCCCTGATCACCAAAATTAGCCATTCAGAAAAATTACTAAAATGACCCCGCCTAGGTCATTGCGTCCCACTTGTCCATCTAGGCACAAGCTAGTTCATCAATTTGGCCTGCATCAGTAAGGCACTGTCAATTCCTTGCAAATACCATTTTCTTTACAAAACAAAGAAAATTGGTTTAAAAAAAATTCACCTCCCCTGTCCATTCACAGTACCTTTATCAACCTATCACTTTGCTTCTCGATAAAGGCGTTAAACTTCTTGAAGTTGTCAAAAGTTTCTAACTTGAGTTATTGAAAGAAAACCCAACTTATGCGGCTGTAATCATCTGTAAAAAGAAAGAAATATTGATTACCCCCAAGTAATTTAGTCCTCATAGACACATAAGTCAGCATGCACCAATTCAAGTACTCTAGATGCCCTCCAAGACTTGCCCATAGGAAATGGTAGCTTATTTTGTTTTCCATATATACAACCCTCACACAACTCAAGTGATTCAATCCTAGGCACTCCATATACCATTTATTTTGTACTCAACGGTATGAAACCTTTGACATTTAAGTGCCTATTCCTCTAATGCCACAAAATAGATTCATTTATCTTACTAGCAACAAGATCTTGATGATTAACTTTAGAGACTTCTAGAGGAAACAATTTATTCATAGGCACCTTCACAACAACTTAACCCGATTCTGTCTCTATTAATATAGTCATCATAATCAAACAAAATTTAATAACCACTACCCACTAATTATCTAGCACTCAGACAAGTTATGTGATAACTTAGGAATAAAGTAAACATCATGAAGTAATTATACTTTGCCACAATCAGCCTCCAAAGCTATTGTTCCTTTGCCTTCAACTTGAACTGGCTTGTTGTCTCCAATCCTTACTATCAACTTGTGTGTCTCATCAATCTCTCTAAATAAGGATTTTACCCCTAATATGTGATTAGAACAGCCATTATCAAGAAACCAAACATTAGTTGTAATGCTTATACCATCATATCGGGCCAAAAATAAACTTTCCTCTTTAGTCTTTTCCAAAAACCTTGCTTTCTTATCTCGTAATTTCCAGCAATTGGTTTTCATGTGTTCAAATCGCTTGTAATAATGACATTGGACATTCTTGTAGTTTTTATACTCTTCCATATGCTGGGCATTAGTCTCTTCCATATGCTGGGCATTAGTTTGCTTCTCTGACGGTTTGTTACTTTTGCCATGGAAGCCATCTTTGTTGTAGAAACCAAACATTAGTTGTAATGCTTGTGTCATCATATTGGGCCATATATAAACTTTCTTCTTTAGTATCTTCCACAAAGCTTGCTTTCTTATCCGTAATTTCCAACAATTGGTCTTCATTTGTCCAAATCATTTGCAATAATGACATTGGATATTCTTGTAGGTTTTATGCTCTTCAATATGCTAGCATTAGTTAGCTTCTCTGATCGCTTGTTACTTTTGCCATGGAAGCCATCTTTGTTGTAGAAACTACCATTTGCTAGAAAATCCACTTTTTCCTTGACCTTTTCCATTACCCTTTTTGAATAGCCTAATGACTTCCCCTTCACTAGAAAACCCTTTTCATCACCTTTGTCATGAAATCTATTCAACCTTGCTTCATGTGCTAGTAAAGAGCCCATAAGATTATCAAAGGAGATAACCGACAAGTCTTTAGATTTTTCAATGCCACTCACAACATGATCCAACTTTGGAGTCAAACTCCTTAATATTTTTGCAACAATCATTTCATCATTAATTTTCTCTCCAAATGACCTCATTTGACTCATAATTCTAGACACCCTTGATGGAAAATCTTGGATATTTCATTAGCATTCAAAAACAAGGTCTCAAATTCATGTCGGAGAGTTTGAATTTTGACTATAATTAACCTTGATAATTCTTTAAACAACTTTTGTAGAGTTAACCAAGCCTCCCTCGATGTAGTTTTTGAAGTAATTGTAGAAAAAACAGACTCATGGACAGCCTGTTAAATGAAAAACAATGCCTTGTAGTCGTTCTTTTTATTCTCTTTTAACCTTCATTCTTCATCAGAATCAACAAATCCTTCCTTTACCAAGTCCCACAAATCCTACGACTTGAACAAGGTCTTTATCTTGATGCTCCAAACTTATAATTCTCTCCTTTGAATATTGGAATCATGGATTGAGACATGCTCACAAAATTATCATTCACTGCCATGTGAACCAAGCGCTCTGATACCACTTTTGTTGGGAATTTAGAAGACCTACAAACACAAGCAAAAGGAAAACAAAAGAATGACAATCATTCAATTTTCCGTCCATTGGGAGGCTGACATGCCATTTAAAAAATATTATATTATTAAAAACATATTATATTTGTAAAAGCAAGCAAGCGAGTAGAGTATCAGAGATAGTTTTGGAAGAGGTCTTGTAAAGGTCAGAGAGCTGCATCTCAATGGTGTTAAGAAAGGTAGTAGCCTCATCAGAAGGCTGAGCTAAGTTCAATCAGTACTTCACCAAAACATTATAGTAGGTCTCCTACCCCAAACATGCTTATAGAAACCAACACAAATCATGAGCATCATCAAAGAAGCACACTAAGGGAGTATTCGGTTTGCAATACTAGCAAAAGCAATGACCATGAACTCATCCAGCTCGAGATCCGCCCCCACAGCACTTGACACTCCTACCCGCCTCGATGACTCATTCTCCTTCTGGATCTCATCCAACAGCAATGTGATCGCCGGTGGTGCTCCAACCTGCATACCAAATTCCCTACCCCTTCAGTACTCTTTTTTGCTATAAGAAAGAAACATATATATATATATATATATACAATGAGTGAATGAATGTAGAATGAATGAGAATGAATGAATGGATGCCTTTTGGCAATCTATATAAGTGGGATGTGAAGCGTTCCTGGCCTTTGTTTATATATAAAAAAATGTAACACATGTCCTAATAGAACCCAAACCCTAATTCAAATATATCTTAATCATCGAAATATTTAGAATTAAAAATATTTAAACGTCCCAATCTTAATTAATTTTGAATTTTTCCTTTTCAAATAATTCATTTGATTGTCTTGGACTAGAATGCAAATTCCGAGATAAAAAATGCAAATTACAAGATTACCCTTGAGAACACATATCTCGAGGCATAAATGCAAATTATAAAAATATCCTTGAGAACATATCTGAAGGCAAAATGCAAATTACAAGAGTACCCTTGAGAACACATATCTCAAGGCAATCTTAAATCTTAGAATAGTCCAAATACAAATCCCGAGGTGATCCTAAGTTACAGATAGCTTGAGAACATATCTCGAGGCAACCTGAAAAAGTGCAAATCCCGAAACGCCTAAACACATATCTCGAGGCAAAATTGGTTTAATTGAATTATTTTTTTTTATTTTTTTTAAAAAAACATGATTAAAAAAAATAATAATTAAAAAAAAAATTAAAATTTCAAATTTAAAACTTTAAAATTTCAAATTTAAAACTTTAAAATTTCAAATTTGATCCAATCTTTTTTGTTTGATTAGATGTGATTCTGAGGGAGGGAGTTGGGGATTGAGGATAAGGTCAGGAATATCTTTTAAAAGAAGGAGGAAGATAAAGAGGAGAGGAGGAAGAGAAGTGAAAAAAAAAAGGAGAATTGCCATCGTCATGCTGCCTGGGTTGCCCGCTGCTCACCGCCGTGGCATGCTTGAGTGGCTGAGATAATGCCGCCAAGCATGCCGTCTGACGCTCGCAGCTGATGTTTGACACCGCTATTGCCACTGTCGCGTGCTTGAGTGGTCGATAATGCCGCCAGCTGACACCGCTTGTTGCTCACCGCATTGTTGCTGAGTGGGTCGAGATAATGCCGCCAAGCAGCTTGACATCATCGCTGCTAATGCTCACTGTTGCAGTCGTGCTGATGCCAAAATCGCTGCCAACTGAAAAGAAGATGGAGAAGACAGAGAGAAGAATCCAAATCCCTCAAAAAAAAAAATTTTTTTTTAAAAAAAAGAATAAAAAAGAACAAAAAGAAAGAAAAGAGAGAAAAAAATCATAAGAGAAGAAAATTAAAAAAAAAACAGAAGAAAAATAAAAAAAAATGAAAAAAAATGCACACACATGCATCATCTTCTCGGCCAAAACCCCGGATCTGATCGGCGACGGAGACGAAGACATCTTCTATAACCTTGTCACCGACATCTACGAGTAAGGTCGGGCGGAGCTTCCACTTCTCTCCTTCCACCCCCAACCTCTCTCACCGCTGACACCACGCGCGATTCATCAACAACGCCGCCGATCTTATCAATGCGCAACCAGGCCTCAAAGCTCTCGACATCGGATACAGCGTCGGTGGTCTGATGCGTGCAATCGGCAAGCCACCCGCGCGCGCGTTCACAACCGGAAAGCCGGTCTCAACTCGATCTGCGACGTGGTGACTTCCTCACGATGCCCTTCGCCAACGCATCCTCCATCAAAGCCACTTGCTACGCACGCAAGCTCCAAGACGTTTAACGTGAGATCTACCGCGTTTTTTTGAGTTCTGGTGCGGCTGCTGTTGCCAAGGTTGCGCATGGGTTTCGTTGATGTGCTCTTTGCATGCTGTCATGCCGGTCTGGTAAATGAAAGAAAGAAGCACTTCAGATAAATGACCGAAGACTACAACATTAGAACAGGGATTGTGAGACTTGCAAGATCAATATTTTCTTTTGGTTCTTGATCTTTCCGAGAGAACGTAAGATTTGGAAAGGTCTCTCCGATCGAAAGTTAGCGAGTGGATGGCAATGGTTGATACCTTGAGAAAGCCACGAGTACTAGTCGTGTTATGTTGATCATAGAATTTCCCATAAAGAGGAGATAGAGCAGCTCAAGGTTATTCATAGAAACTTAACTAAACTCTAAATGAAGTGGATATGGATAATATGAAGGTGTACCTCACATCAAATTTGGCCTGATGAAAGACCCAAGATCCGAGTCGCATAAGTGCCAGCAGGACCGGAGGCACCACAATTAAAGTGAGCATGGATTTCCAGCAGTAGATAAAAGCAATGATGATTTCAACAAATAAAGTCAAAAATCTCGAGATGAAATGGCCCAACTACAAAAAGTTAAGCATATCATATCTCTATAATATTTAGAAGGAACCATTACCGGCGTTGTTACCGTATGCATCGAGAACACTTGCAAATGCATGCAAACCCTGATGTGCAACGACCGATGAAAGTTACTGTCCAATAGCTTGGAGATGCATTAAGTTGTAAGAAGAGATGATCATGAATTATTCCACATGGTAATTTGTTGAGATAGAATGCTATCATTCAATATTGGTTCAGAGCCACTGAATGCAAAATAATAATAATAATAATAATAATAGAAATAAATAAATAAATAAATAAATTCCAAATAGTGATTATGTGGATTCAAAGTCATGCATACTATGGACTTACAAATAGCAGTCTGCGTATTTGCCTTGCTTTTGAAATTCTACACAAGGTTATCTTCCGTCATCGCTAGGGCGGAGGGGCAGGGGGGCGGCCGCCCTGCCGCCAGCGAACCCCTCCCCGCTCTTTCTTACCCCTCTCTCTCGCCCGCCCTCCTGCCGCCGGTGAACCCCGCCCTCCGTTTATCCCTTTCTCTCTCTCCGCCATCCTCGTCACCGGCGAACCACCGCCCCCTTCCCAGTCCCCCATTGCTTTTTTTATTTTTTTATTTTCTCTCTCTCTCTCTCTCTCTATATATATATATATATATATATATCTATATATTTATCTGGTAAAATCCCCCTTTTGTATTTTTATTTTTTCAAAAAACTGTTTCTCTCTCTCTCTCCAATATCCCTCCCTTTTTTAGGGGTTTTTATTTTAAAAAAAATATTTTTTAAACTTCTCCCATTTTTTAAGGGTTTTTATTTTAAAAAAATATTTTTTAACAAATTAATACTTATCCTCTAAAGAGTAATAATTTTTTAAAAATTTATTTACAAACTTTTTTATTTGATTTATTAATATTTTATAAATTAACAAATTAATACCTATCCTCTAAAAGCATAATAATTTTTTAAAAAAATTTATTTACAAATTTTTTTATTTGATCTATTAATATTTTTATAAATTAACAAATTAATAACTATCCTCTAAAAGCGTAATAATTTTTTTAAAAAAATTATTTTTCAAAATTTTTTATTTGATCTATTAATATTTTATAAATTATTTCATATAGTATATTTAAAAAAATCTATGTTTTTAGTTTTTTTGATTTTTTTATAAATTAATTTATATAATATATAAAAATTATATTCGAGTATAGAGTTTTTTAAAAAAATGTATGATTTAAAAATTAACATATGGATAAATTTAAAAAAATTAAAATTTTTATTAATTAATTAATTTTTTTCAGTAATTCACCCCGCCCTCATAATCTCTGGCTCCGCCACTGGTCATCAGTAATAATAAAATAAATAAATAAAATAAATAAAATGATATATTAGAGTGATCAAGTGTGATGAGTGAGAATGATATGTATGAAAGCAAAGGGATGCAGATAATTAACCATTGCTTATTAGTTATTAGCATAAAAAAAAAGCCAATGATTTCTATATATATGGCATGTGCATGTATACTCACGTGCTCTTAAAAAAGTCCAAGCATATGCCCCCACCGAGAAATAGAGAGAAGCTCAAGAGAGATCGAGATCCATGATGGCCAACCCCAGGGTCTTCTTCGACATGACCATCGGAGGCGCTCCGGCGAGCCGGATCGTGATGGAGGTGTATACCGACGTGGTCCCAACACGGCGGAAAACTTCCGTGCTCTCTGCATAGGCGAGAAGGGCATCGACAAATGTGAGAAGCCACGACACTACAAAGAGTCTACCTTTCACCGTGTGATTCCCGGCTTCATGTGCCAAGGCAGCAATTTCAGAGCTGGTAACGGCACTGGCGGGGAGTCGATCTACGGATCCAAGTTCAAAGATGAGAACTTTAGCCGCAAGCACACTGGTCCCGGCGTTCTTTCCATCACCAACGCCGGCCTCAACACTAATGAGTCCCAGTTCTTCATCTGCACCGCCCAAACTTCGTGGCTCGATGGGAAACACGTCGTCATTAGGCAGGTCATCGAGAGCTTGGACGTCGTCAAGAAGGTCAAGAGCGTTGGATCTCAAGGTGGAAGGACCTCGAAGGTCGTCACCATCGCCGATTGCGGTCCGTTATCTTTCACCAACGTCTTTTGATTTTTGTTATCGATGAAGCTTATGATGAAATTGGTGTAATAAATTTAGGGTAGAAGAAGGTATTACATGCATGCATGCAAGCATATCCGTACCCAACCATGCATTTTAGCGGATGTCTCCATGGATTATATATATATATTAACAAATCTTATTATCAGATTGTTGGTTAAAAAAAGAAAAAAATAATAATGAGAAGCATGCATTGGGTATGCATGCATACTCACATTCGGGTTCAAAAGAAAATAAATATATAAATGAATAAATAAATATTTTTAAAAAAAGATGAGCCCACCATGAAAAAACCCACATGCACGCGAATGAAAAGTATGCATATTCATGTGCATGTTTAAAATTAAAAAAAAAAAAATAATAAAAAGGGTTCCCTGTCACGCCCCGAGCCCGAGGCATTGACAAACGGCCGTATACCCATAAGGTCGAGACCCAATGGACATACAAGGCCTCGGGATCCGTCTTACAAAGATAAGATATAACAAGGTACTAACATCACAAGAACAAGAATTTAAGGGATACGATAACCGTGTTCACAACTATGATCCACGGAAACTAAAAAGTGCAAGGTTCAAAGCATAAACAAATAACGGGTTCTAAGTTCACAAAGCAGAAAGACTATTTACATGATAACCAACTCGGTGCTCGCTCAGCGCCCCCGCTAAGCTATCCACCACACACTTACTCCTGATTTGAAAAGGATAAAAACCACTATTTATGAGCTTGACAGCCCAGTAAGCAACCACTAAAAATATAGGGATCACAAAACTCAATAATTTCACAAAACATGCTTAAATGTAAAATTTATACAATAAAGTAATGAAATAAAACTTCGATTTCGGAGTGTTTCAAACAACTATAATTTCTCTAAGTAAAGCGAGTATATATGTCCCCCAAATAACTAATGCCGTAAACAAAAACCACGAATTCATATATTTAAACTCGGTGACCCGAGTTGGATTGTCGAGTTCATTTATTTACCCTCGATGACCCGAGCCGATTTTTCGAGCCCGTTATTCTCCACCGACGGAACGAGTGCGAAACTAGTTTCTTATCGTAGTCGAGTAGCGTGTCGACACGGTCGGTGTTTAACCCCCAAAGTGATGTGGGTTATTGCAAAAGTTAATTTGGGGACTACAGGTTACTATGTCAAAATATGTCGGGTCTAAAAATCATTGTCAATACAAAAAAAATACGAAATTCGGTGATCCCCTTTTTTCTAATGAAAAAAATAATTCGAATTATTATCAAATAATAATAACTTAAACAAATAGATAATTGAAGTACACTATCTTCATAATCTAATCCATAAAAGCAATTAATGAATACAATTTACCTAACATAGATAACCACTCAATAATAAATCGGTAATTGATTAAGTATAAAAAAATTCATCACTGAGTTTATGGTTAAAGAATTTGAATAATAATTATGAAAACCATTCCAAAAATTCTCAAGTAATAAATATTTCGTACTTTTCATAATAAAAACAAAAATGAGTAGATTATATAATAACTAATTAAATGGTTGTTGAAAGAACATGAGATCCTTAATTAAATTATCAGATATTAATCGATTAAATAAACGAATAAATACATGCAAAAATTCGTAACCTTTGATGATCAAAGTGTTCACGAAAGAATCAAAAATCAAAAAAATATTGAATTAATACATCATCAGAGTAATGGCTGTCAAATGAATCTTAGATCCGTAATTAATTAAGTATAGAATCAAATAAATAGCAATTAAATAATTAGAAATCTAAGTTTTGAAATAAGGATAGATACAGTATTTTAAATCTCAAAACATTTAAATATAATATCATGAATGGTTTTAACAATAAAATCCAAAGTTATTAAATAATTGTATCGATGATTCACAGTAATCAGAAATTATATATATACAGGTTTATACGTGATTTACTTACCTGTCTAACACCAAAACTAAAAGCACTCCGAAATTAGGCTTCCACAAATTACCCTGTTAACTTTTTCAAGGACAAAACCAGATACTCCTGACCACTCCTGAAACCCTAGAACAATTTAAAAACAAAAAGGAAACCCTAAGCATTAAGGAATCACAACAAGGACTAATAAAAGATAACCCATCGAAGAAGAGAAAGCGAACCTACCACAAATACTCCTAGATGAGCACTCGACACGAAAGATTTCCTCGTCCTTGCTACACGCCCCCAAAATTGAACAACGAGCGAAAGAGGAAGGCTACGAATTATCTAATTTTAGGAATTTTAATTTATCCCGTAACCACTAGCGGTTGCCAGGAACGTGGGGGCTCACGATCCCTGAAAGATAAGGTTGGTTTCAGACTTTAAATTAAATTTAAAAATTTAAAAATTTAAATAACAAGTGGGGTCCACAACTCCCCCCCTTTAAAAGAGTTTAGTCCCCTAAACTCTCACCTGACTATCAGAACAGGTATAAGTAATTCTCCCGCATCTCTGACTCCAGTTCCCAAGTAGCCTCATGCTCTGTGTGATTGCTCCATTGCACCTTGACATAAGTGATGGCCCGCCTTCTCAGTATCTGCTCCTTGAAATCCACAATCTTTATAGGTCATTCATCATATGTCATATCGCTATTAAGCTCAAAGTTGGAGAACTGTATCACCTGGTCTGGATTCGAAATGAACTTCTTTAACATCGAAACATGGAACACGTTGTGCACTCGAGAAAGTGATGGCGGTAGAGCAAGCCGGTATGCCACGTCACCGATGCGCTCCAAAATCTCAAATGGACCGATGAAACGAGGGCTAAGCTTCCCTCTAACACCAAAGCGGATAACTCCTTTAGTTGGAGCTACTCTCAAGAAAACATGATCACCCACCTGGAACTCCAAGGTTCTTCTTCTATTATCTGCATAACTTTTCTGCCTGCTCTGAGCGGTTCGCAAACGATCTCTGATCAAGCGGACTTTCTCTACTGTCAGCTGCACAATCTCTGGGCCCAACAATCTGCGCTCTCCCACATCATCCCAACAAATAGGTGACCTGCATCTTCTGCCATACAGTGCTTCATAAGGAGCCATCTGAATACTTGCCTGATAGCTATTATTATAAGAAAACTCTATCAGAGGCAAGTGCCGATCCCAAGAACCCCCAAAATCAAGCATACACGCCCGAAGCATATCCTCCAAAATCTGAATTGTCCTCTCAGACTGCCCATCAGTTTGCGGGTGAAAAGCCGTGCTGAAGGTCAATTTGGTTCCCAAGGCTTTATGTAAACTCTTCCAAAAGTGTGCTACAAACCGAGTGTCTCGATCTGACACAATTGTGACAGGAACACCATGAAGCCTCACAACCTGATCAATGTATAGTTCAGCTAGCTTCTCTAAAGGCATGCCAGTCCTGATAGCCAAGAAATGAGCAGACTTGGTTAACCGGTCTACAACCACCCACACACTATCAAAACCTTTACTGGTTCGAGGAAACCCAGACACAAAATCCATAGCAATGTTCTCCCACTTCCACTCAGGAATGGGAAGGGGGTGAAGAAGTCCTGCTGGTCTCTGATGCTCCACTTTAACCTGCTGACAGGTTAAACATTGTGCCATAAGCCCGAGCAATCTCCCCGCTTCATGTTATTCCACCGTGAAGGTACTCTTCAAATCCTTGTACATTTTTTGTCTGCCGGGATGAACCGAATAAGCGGTGTAGTGGGCTTCTTCCAAGATTTCCTTTTTAACTCCGAATTATCCCGAAACACGGATCCGGTCCCCCGAACCTTACTCGAGCCATCCTCATGAACTCTGAACTGAACTTGAGTGCCGTTTTCCACTTCTTGCCGAATCTTCTGTAAATAGTTGTCTTCCTCTTGTGCTGCTTTAATTCTCTCCAAAAGTGTAGGCCGCACCACTAAGCTTGCCAAAAACCCGCTCTGCACTCGCAAGATCACCCTGTGGCTCCATCCTCCTCATATCCTCAAGGATTGACCTGCGAGACGTAATCGTCAGAGCTACTACTGCCAAAAGACTTCCTGCTAAGTGCATCAGCCACTACATTTGCCTTCCCAGGATGATAACTAATAGTCAGATCATAATCCTTCAGTAACTCCAGCCATCTTCTCTGCCTCATATTCAATTCCTTTTGAGTAAAAATGTATTTAAGGCTCTTGTGATCAGTGAATACTTCACAGGTCTCTCCATACAAATAATGCCTCCAAATCTTCAGAGCAAAAATTACTGCAGCTAGCTCCAAATCGTGCGTGGGATAATTTGCCTCAAAAGGTTTTAACTGCCTTGAGGCGTACGCCACCACATGTCCATTCTGCATCAGAACACACCCCAAACCAGTCTTGCAAGCATCACTGTATACGATAAACCCTCCCCCCGGAGACGGAAGTGTGAGAATAGGTGCAGATACCAGCCGGTGCTTCAACTCTTGGAAACTCTGCTCGCACTGATCAGACCACTGAAATTTTGTTTCCTTCCTTGTAAGCTTTGTCAATGGTGCTGCTAAGATTGAGAACCCCTCCACAAACCGTCTATAGTAACCAGCTAACCCCAAAAAGCTGCGAACCTCTGTCACACTGGTTGGCCTCTTCCACTCAACAATTGCTTCAACCTTCTTAGGATCAACAGAAATACCGTCTTTGGTTATAACATGACCAAGAAAAGCTACCTTGTCCAACCAAAACTCGCACTTCGAGAATTTTGCAAACAACTTCTTCTCCCTCAAGATCCCTAACACAATCCTCAAATGCTCCTCATGTTCTTCTCTGCTTTTTGAATAGACCAGAATATCATCAATAAACACAATTACGAACCTATCCAAGAAGGGTTTGAAGGTTCTATTCATCAGGTCCATAAAAGCAGCTGGTGCATTCGTCAACCCGAACGGCATTACAAGAAACTCATAGTGCCCGTAGCGAGTTCGGAATGCAGATTTTGGCACATCCTCCGGCTTGATCTTCAACTGGTGGTATCCCGATCTAAGGTCGATCTTGGAAAATACCTGGGAACCCTGCAACTGATCAAAAAGATCATCGATCCGTGGTAGTGGGTATCTATTCTTCACGGTCACCTTGTTCAGCTCTCGGTAGTCGATGCACAACCGCAACGTGCCATCTTTTTTCTTCACAAATAACACTGGAGCACCCCACGGAGAAACACTAGGTCGAATAAAACCCTTCTCCAAAAGTTCCTCCAGTTGCTTCTTCAGCTCCTTCAATTCAGCAGGTGCCATCCTGTAAGGAGCTTTAGAGATGTGGCTGGTTCCTGGAACTAAATCAATAACAAACTCCACTTCTGCATGCGGAGGTAGACCCGAGGGAGATCTTCGGGAAAGACATCATGAAACTCACTAACCACTCGGAATATCCCTGTAACATTGGCCCTTCTAGTTTTTTCATCAACCATTGTGGCAAGAAATCCCGCAGCCCACCCTAAGAGTAATTTCCGAGCTTGTAAAAGCGGAAATCACACGAGGCGGTGATGCGGACTCACTCCCACGAAAAAGTGAACTCGCTTCTCGGGGATTTTTAAAGACTACCCTTTTGCATGACAATCAACTACTGACGATGACAAGCAGCTAAAAAATCCATCCCCAAAATAATATCATAATCACTCATGCTCATAACATGTAGGCGAGCTAGCAACTCATGATCAGCAATGATAATAGGACAGTTCTCACAGTGCTCTATCAAGAACAACATCAACTCCCGCAGGGGGTGGTGACACACAAATCATAATCCACGCTATAGCAGCAAAGGCATGCTTACGAATAAATGCAGACGAGATAAACGAATGCGTAGCTCCAGAATCAAATAATGCTGAGCATATCTGAGAATAAACCGATAAGGTACCGACACCCATCGCATTAGAAATATGGGCATCCTCCTCGGTCATCGCGATAAACACGTCCCCTGTGTCTTCGGCCTTCCCCGCCTCGATGAGTTGAGGAAGATGGCTGCTCACTGACCAACTCCTTCCCAACACGCTGACCTGAGGAAACTTGAGGCTTTGGTACAGGCACATACCTAGAGTTCTGCCCACTGGATGCCCTCTGTGCTCCAGAATACTGCTGAGGGCACCCTGCAATACGATGCTCCAAGCTCGCCACACCCTAAAGCAAGCTCCCGTAGTACGCCTGCAATCTGTGGTCGCATGAGCACCTCCACAAGTGGCACATCCTTTCTGACCAGAACATGGGGGAACAGATGAGAATCCCCCGGATCGTGGAGCTAGCGGTCCACTAACAGTCTGGGACGCATTCTGCCCTGCATCCACCCTTGGCTTTCCTCCACCTCCAGACCAACGTTTTCCCTGATTATCAAAGCTTCTGTCTCTCTTCTTCTGAAATTTCTTCTGCTGATCCTTAGTGTCACTCCATACAGTATCTAGAGACTTAGCACGCCCCACAACCTCTGCATAGCTGGTCAGGTGTAGAGCGGCTAACCCATGACGAATGTGTGCATGTAAGCCTCCCTCGAAGCGTCTGGCCCTGCTTTGGTCATCATCTACCAATTTCAGAGCATACCTGGAAAACCTGTCAAACTCCATCTCATACTCATCAACAGTCATACTTCCCTGAGTCAGATTAATGAACTTCCTCTCAAACTGAACCATCTTGTCCCTGGTGAAGTACTTGCAGAAAAGGGCTTCCCTCAGTTGCTCCCAAGATTCGAACTCCTTCCCCTGACGAATGCGAAGTTCTCCTCTGTACCAGTGGTTCGCTGGACCCTTGAGCATGTACACCCCAAACCTAAGCTTTTCTTCTTCAGTGCACTTCATTACTGCGAATGCCTTCTCCATTTCCTCTACCCACACTTCCACTTCATCCGGATTAGTAGTGCCCTCAAACGCGGGTGGACCAGACCTCTTGAATTCCATCACTGTTTTCTCTTTCGGTGCTGCAAACGGAGGAGGAGAAGATGGTGGTGGTGGTGTTGGCACATGGTGCTGCCTTTGTTCACGCACCAACCCTACCACTTCTCTCATTAATTCCAGCATAATTCCCTGGTTGTCACCCGTATTTGTCCCCCCTTCAGCAGGAACTTCCATGGCCTCTTCAATGGGGACTTCCCTAGTAGCAGAAGCTTGTCCAAATAATTCGGCCACACTTCTGCTAGCAGCTCTACGGGGCGGCATTCTGTGAGGTAACCCAAACGGAATCAGACAAACACAAACAAAAAGGTTCTATCAGATCAACTAGCACCTAAGGAGGCTAAACTATACATGAGTCAGATCACCCTAGTACACTAAATCAAAAGATTTCGCTTGGAAACTAAGATCATAATTACATGGAATCGAGAACTCTCTGATACCACTTAGATTTGTCACGCCCCGAGCCTGAGGCATTGACAAACGGCCGTATACCCATAAGGTCGAGACCCAATGGACATACAAGGCCTCAGGATCTGTCTTACAAAGATAAGATATAACAAGGTACTAACATCACAAGAACAAGAATTTAAGGGATACGATAACCAGGTTCACAACTATGATCCACGGAAACTAAAAGTGCAAGGTTCAAAGCTTAAACAAATAACAGTTCTAAGTTCACAAACAGAAAGACTATTTACATGATAACCAAGCTGGTGCTCGCTCAACAGGTCCCCGCTAAGCTATCCACCACACACTTACTCCTGATCTGAAAAGGATAAAAACCACTATTTATGAGCTTGACACCCAAGAAGCAAACCACTAAAAAAATATAGGGATCACAAAACTCAATAATTTCACAAAAACATGCTTAAATGTAAAATTTATACAATAAGTAATGAAATAAAAACTTCGATTTCAGAGTGTTTCAAACAACTATAATTTCTCCAAGTAAAGCGAGTATATATGTCCCCCAAATAACTAATGCCAGAAACAAAACCACAGAATTCATATATTTAAACTCGGTGACCCGAGTTGGATTGTCAGAGTTCATTTATTTACCCTCGGTGACCCGAGCCAGATTTTCAGAGCCCGTTATTCTCCACCGACGGAACGGTGCGAAACTAGTTTCTTATCAGAGTCAGAGTACGTGTCGACACGGTCAGTGTTTAACCCCCAGTGACAGGGTTATTGCAAAGTTAATTTGGGGACTACAGGTTACTATGTCAAAATATGTCGGGTCTAAAATCATTGTCAATACAAAAATACAGAAATTCGGTGATCCCCTTTTTCTAATGAAAAATAATTCGAATTATTATCAAATAATAATAACTTAAACAAATAGATAATTGAAGTACACTATCTTCATAATCTAATCCATAAAAGCAATTAATGAATACAATTTACCTAACATAGATAACCACTCAATAATAAATCTGGTAATTGATTAAGTATAAAAATTCATCACTGAGTTTATGGTTAAAGAATTCGAATAATAATTATGAAAACCATTCCAAAATTCTCAATTAATAAATATTTCGGTACTTTCATAATAAAACAAAATGAGTAGATTATATAATAACTAATTAAATGGTTGTTGACAGAACATGAGATCCTTAATTAAATTATCAGATATTAATCGATTAAATTCGTAACCTTTGACAGTCAAAGTGTTCACAGACAATCAAAAATCAAAAAAATATTGAATTAATACATCATCGAGTAATGGTCATCAAATGAATCTTAGATCCGTAATTAATTAAGTATAGAATCAAATAAATAGCAATTAAATAATTAGAAATCTAAGTTTTTGAAATAAGGATAGATCGATGATTTTTAAATCTCAAAAAAACATTTAAATATAATATCATGAATGGTTTTTAACAATAAAATCCAAAGTTATTAAATAATTGTATCGATGATTCACGATGATCGAAATTATATATATCTGAGGTTTATACGTGATTTACTTACATGCCTAACACCAAAACTAAAAAGCACTCCAAATTAGGCTTCCACAAATTACCACGTTAACTTTTTCAAGGACAAAAACCGGATACTCCCGACCACTCCTGAAAACCCTAGAACAATTTAAAAACAAAAAGGAAACCCTAAGCATTAAGGAATCACAACAAGGACTAATAAAAGATAACCCATCGAAGAAGAAAGCGAACCTACCACAAATACTCCTAGATGAGCACTTTTCGACACGAAAGATTTCCTCGTCCCTTGCTACACGCCCCAAAAATTGAACAACGAGCGAAAAGAGGAAGGCTACGAATTATCTAATTTTTAGGAATTTTAATTTATCCCGTAACCACTAGCGGTTGCCGAGGAGCGTGGGGGGCTCACGATCCCCGAAAGATAAGGTTGGTTTCAGACTTTAAATTAAATTTAAAAATTTAAAAATTTAAATAACAAGTGGGGTCCACATTCCCACCATGAGAATGAGATATACATGGGATAGTTAAAAAAAATAAGAACCCATTATGATGAGTGTGGATAAAAAAATATATATATATATATATAAAAAAAGAGAAGAAAAGTCTTAAAATGATATGCAAGCAAATGAAAAGCAGAGAAAATGCATGGAGAAAATTGATAAAAATAATAATAATAAAAAAATATAATAATAATAATAATAAATAAAATAATAAATGCTAGTCTCAAAGCAACAACAAGGGTGCTTATCTCGAGGTGGTGGCTAAATTTGTCTCAAAACAACAATGAGATATATGTTTTTTTTAAGGCGGTCTCAAGACATCGAAAGTCAAATACCCAAAGAGTTTCACAAGTCAATATTTGAAAATCTATAAAAAAAAGAAATCGACAATTGAGCTCAGCGGTCTTTAGACATCGAAAGTCAATGACCCAAATAGTTTCACAAGTCAATATTTGAAAATCTATATCACAAGTCGAAAATCTATAAAAAAATCGACAATTGAACTCAGTGGTTTCAGAATATTGAAAGTCAATGACCCAAAGAGTTTCACAAGTCAATATTTAAAAATTTATATAAATCGACAATTGAACTCAGTTGTTTCAGAATATTGAAAGTCAATGACCCAAAGAGTTTCACAAGTCAATATTTAAAAATTTATATAAATCGACAATTGAACTCAGTAGTCTCTAGACAACATAAGTCAAAGACCCAAAGAGTTTCACAAGTCAAGAAGGGAGCTTCACAAACATAAAAGCCGAAGCTTATGAAAAGTAAAAAAATCAAGTCTATGGTTCATCAACATGGAGGAGACATAACTTGAGACACAAATCAAACTCAAGATGCAAATCAAATCTAAAATGGCAAAACACCCAATACACAAGTTCGGATACAAGTCCATAAGTCAATATGATTGTCAAGATAATTTCAAATTTCTTGTGTTTTCAATGAAATCTATGAATTCATATTTATTGAAATAAATGAAATTGATTGTTACAATTTCTTTTCTTCTTCACACTAATTTTTTAATCGGAGGTTCCTGCGACAATGCCCAGGGTAATTAACATTAAGGGCTTGCCCCTAGTGGAAGTCATGAACCCATAATCCCTTAAAGTCATAAAAATTAAATTTGATTTGTGATCCATGCTTTTTAACCGGTCAACGCTAATCAAAGGCCGGGTGGAAAGAAAGGAGCCCACAGCCTTCATCTCCACTCTCTTAGAGAAAGCAGTGTCTCTAGGCAAGCTAGTGGTGGCAGTGAGGAGACTGTGGAGGTCATCAGCGGAGGAGAGACCGTTCAGTAACATCGGCTCCTCCGTGGGATAGTCGTACATGGCCTCCATCCAAAATTTTTTTAACTTGTTTTTAAAAACTATTTCCTTCCATGACAAAAACATATTATATTATATTTTATAATATAATATGTTTTTAAAGGCCATGTCAGCCCCAAGGGATAGAAAATTGAACGACTCGTTATGCTAGGGACTTGATTTTAATCATTTGAATAATAAACGGACTTTGCAAAGGCAAATAAAATGAGAGGGGCTAAAGGGGCACGTTTCAGAAAATACAAGAATCAGTTAGGGTATTCTACCTTTATTTTACAAATAATTAAAACTATAAATACAAATAATTATTATAAAACGTATATATTGAAATGGTTTGAATATCTTAAGTATAAGGTATAAAAGACATTTTCCTTTTATCTTATTTTAATAATAATAAAACCTTTAGATACGCCAGAAAGGTTAGTAAATAAAGTGTTTTTTAGTCAATTAAATTAAATTATTATTATGTTTTTAATTTTTTTAAAATAAAAATCATCCAAAAGTAAAATTCTATGAAACTTCACCTAAATAGTTTATTTGAAAATTAAATAATTTAAATTTAAATTTATTGATAAATTTTTATTAACATATTATAATAGTTTAAATATTTTAAAAATTTTAAAATTATTTTATTGGGAAAGCTCAATCCACTCACCAGTCAGAACTAAAATCCTAAACTAATATTCTTTTATATTGTATTATAAAATTAGAGTCAAAGAAAAAAATTTTATAAGACATTTTTCAATAGAATTTAGGTGGAAACTTTGAAATGGATATATCCTATTAATATTGAGAAATGTGGGTAATTTAATGTGGAAAGAATCTAAAAAGTGTCTCGCGTAATAAATGCATAACAAAAATGTCAAAATACACAGTTAAAGCCACATTAGGTCTAATACATGTGGCTAGCACAAATTTCAAAATACACCAGTAAATAATACGCTTGGTATGATACCTGTGTGTTAACACAAACTTCAAAATATACTGATTAAACAGATCCACAGCTTGATGCAAGTGTCACAACACAAACTTTAAGATATACGTTGGCTAAAAAAAAAAAAAACATGTTATGCCCACTTCTTAATAAGCCGTTTTCTATATAAGATGATATTCTTTTATTTTACTCAATCGTAATTTTATTAAAACCCTAAGGCTTTGCTTGAATGAGGGTATTTGGAGGTTTCACAAAGTAAGGTATGGTAAAAGAAGGTTAAAAGAAGTTTTAAACCGTACCTTATTTGAAGCAAAGTTAAAATAAATAGAGGTTTTCAAACCTTGTTAGGGTTTCCTTTAGTCTCAGTCTTACACTTTTCATAATTTTTATACATGATTACCCTTTTTCTCTCTTTTTTCCTATTTTCTCTCGCTTTTTCACAATCAGTAGCTTTCACACTTCCTAGGAGCCATCCTTCTCTACCACTAGGGCATACACTTTGTATCTGACTCGTTTGGAGTGACTACGCACTACAAAGGAGGTAGCACTTTCTGTTATACGTATATCTTATCTTGGAGCAACAAAGTAAGTACTGATCATATCACTATTATAAAACATCACTCACTAAACAAATATAAGGTGCAAGGTGAAGTAAAGAGGGACACAAGGTAGTGTAAAGACTTGCAGAGCAATCAAACTCTTGAGAGGGAATTAAAGGATTGCTAGTGTAGCATATCATACCCCTAGACCAAAGAAACTCCAGCAAGTAAGTGCAATGCCTTTAAAGATCGATACTAGCATGTGTATAAGATACAAGTACCCCCTAAAATTTTTTTTACAAGATAGATAATATAGCAACATAGTACAAAATTTTCAATTAAAAAAACTATGTTACTAAATACTGCTATAAAATAAAACCCACTAATATCAGAAAGTACAAAAGAGATAGGGCAAGTGTCCCTTGCTGTAATAAAATATACAATATACTAAAATATAAAAGTACAAAAGTGGTATATAAAATCAAAAAGGTGGAAGCTGGTAGGGGAAGTCTATTGCGGTATATGTTTAGTGAAGTACTAGTGACGTCGATGAAGCTGGAGGAGACTCTGGTACCACTGGAGCTGTAATAGTGGGTGATGTAGGCGTCGGAGTGATCATGGGGTCCTGACGCTACAAATGTGTGAGGATCGGTCAAAGTACACCCTCGATCCTCACTTGACCCTCCTCAAGATGGGTCAAGTGCTCCTCAAGAGCTGATGAAGCTAATAGAGTCGGTGCGACAATCGTAGGAGGATGGGGAGGAGCGGTAGCAGGAGCTAGAGCCAAGATTGGGGAAACTGTGGTGGCGGTAATCTCTGGGAGAGACTCCTCATCATCCGAAGACTCAAAGTTAATCCCATGGACCACCTCGTACTGCACCCCATGGGGTGTGTTCCCACCGCTCATTTATGCATATGCCCCCTACATGGTGCATGCCTGTACAGCGATCGATCTGACCAAGTCCCTATGCAAGCTTGATAATGTACAGACCAAGGAATATGGTCGCCAAGTGGGGGTCCTAAGACTGATGTCTCAATTAGCAAGCTAGCGCGTGATCGATGTGAATTGGCTCCCGAGCTACCATGCTCCATTGGAAATACAAGTATCGGAGATTCATAACCCCTGTGCTATCTCCTCGCTCGGTCAACGTTTGTGAAAAGATGTCGTTGAGGTAGCGGAACACCGGTTATCCTAAGACAGATGCTTTCGAGGTCCCGCAGACGTAAGTCTCACGGCCCCGAAGTGTCTTGGTCAATACCTGATCTGGGCTCAAGTGGACCAGTAGGTCAACATGGAACTATAAGTATGATGTTGTACCAGTGTACTCCACATCTAACAACCCCATCCGAACTAAAAAGTCAGTGTAGGACAACATATACTTTTCCTTGAATATTTGGAAACTGATCATCTCTTGATGACCTAAGTTGATGATGGTACGGTCAAGCTCGAAATAGCTCATGACCTCCATCTTGAGCTCCCAGTACATTGGATCATCGATCCGAAAGAACTGATCCAAGCCCTGTACTGAAATAAGGTCCTATACCTCATTGGTGAGACCTATGTGCTCGAGCGTCAACCAATTTATCTAATGCCTCTCCATGAACTTTTGGTTGATGTATCTGCTATAGCGGGCTCTGTGCTCGGGATCCCTGAACTATGGCACTGATGGCCGAGAAGACTCTTCGGTCTTTTTCTTCTTCTTGACATCTGCCTGAGTACCACTAGTAGTTCCCTTTTGACCCATAACTTGCAATTCAGAAAGAATACGGAAAATCAATCAATAGAATTGATGCACTCTCTGCAAGTATACGGATTGTAACAAGTAATAAAGTGGTACCTCGTGAGAGATAGGGTTGTTGAACTACAAGGACTAGACTTCTAGTACTAATTGATCTTCTAATCTCTAGTCAGATCACTAATTCAGGATAAGGGTGAAAACTAGATAACCTAAAAGGGGGAAAGATGATAGGTAAGGGCTGGAAATGAAGTAGGTGAGAAACACAGAGATAGAGCAGTGCCCCAGACTAATCCCCTGGAGAAATGTGTATGGACTTGCTTCTAATATCTATTAGGTACATTCTATGGTTCTTGGTGGTGCTTAAAAGCAATGTTTCATCTACGGCTCTCAAATACGTCAAGTTTTGCAAGTGTAACTATGAGCTTCATACATGCCAAGTTTTGCAATTACGCTAGTGTTGAGTGCGATTCATATCTTTTTTTCATACTCCCAATTGATTCATTTACTTGTCATTTAGCACATTCTGGGTACATTTGATGCTATTCTGGGTATAATTATTCATAGTGTAGGAATTTAGGGTTTAATGCATTTAGAAGTGAAATTGAGGACAAAACAAACAAAGAATGTGGATTTTTCTAAGTGTCCAAGCCAAGCACGGGTAAAGCATGGTAGTGCTCTGTCCTTGTGATTATCACTATCTGAAGATGCTTGAGTAGCTGACCAAGCAGGGGGGGTATATCCAAGCTAAGTATGGTTGTGCTTCCTCCCCGTGATTTTCTTTGAATTGAAGCACCCTCTGCTCATAGGGGAAGCATGACTAGCGTGATCCTTGCAAGGTCCTGCTCAACCAAAGCATGGGCAGAGCATGGTTGTGCTCACCCGGTGATTATCTCTGGCAGACACTTAGCCGATTCACTCAGAAGTCACATAGAAGAGCACAGTCTGAGAATGATCATTCTCAGACCGTGTCAAGGCCGAAAGTTCCTTTTTAACTCCCAGAGTCAGGGTTTCTTTTCATCTTTTGTTCAGGAGTTTTCTTCTCAAAAGGAGAGAGCTCTCAAGAGGATGATGATCAAGCTCCACCACAACATCTAAGGGGATCCAGGTCGAGTTAGAGGCATAAGAGAAGTGGAGTTAGCTCATCCATGAAGCTTTTAAAGAACAACCAAGAGGAATTTGTAAAAGGAAGAATCATGTTTTCTTACCTCAGTACATTCAATCCTTTTTCTCAGTTGTATGAAATCATGAGGGGCTAACCATTCCACGGTACCCCTGGATGTTGAACTATGTTGCTTTTTGTACTTTGACTACTTGATTTTAATGTCTATGGAGTCCTGATGCATTCTTGTGTTTATTCATGTGTTTGCATAACGTAACGTCCTTGATTTGCGTAGATGCTTGTGTAAAAGTTGGCGTGTGTGGATTATCGTAGTTGTGATTACCTAGTGTAGTTACAAAACTTAGAGTGTATGAAGCTCGTAGTTATACTTGTAAAACTAGGCATATTTGATAGCCTTAGATGCAACATTGCTTCAGAGCACCCACAAGGATTTAATGTGTACTTGGTTGATATTAGAAGAAAGTCAGTACACTAGAGCATATAGGAATCATCTTGGGGCATTGTTCTCTTGCTATTGAAGACTTGATCCTAGTTCACATGATCTTTCCAATCTCATCTTTGTATTTTTGTTTAGTGATTGTTCTACCAACCAATTCTTATTCTTCTAGATATTAGAGGAGCAATTAGTACTAGAAGTCTAGTCCTTGTGGTTTGACAATCCTAACACTCACGGGGTATCCCCTAGGTGAGCTCGACGATGTTATCAAGAAAGAAATCAGCACTAAAAACTGCGTTTTAGAGCCCAGGTATTGCAGCAAGTACTGTATCGTGAAGTATTATAGAAATGGCAAAGTCTCAGGTTTTGTTGACAGGCAACCTGACGGCTATGAAGATGCTCGTAAGCCAGCTGAAGAATTTGCAGTTATTGTAGCAGTTAATTATAAAAGTTTACTAAATTATGCAATTATGCACTAAATACTACAATTGGTCCATGATACCACAAGTATATTAGTCGTCAAGTAATATCTCGTGGGTGAGTACGAGAGTCGTATTTCCCCAGGAACAGTGAGATGCTCCTATTACTTCTTTTTCACTTAATCAATATCCTAATCATTTACGCTCTTTATTTAGTTTACTTATACAACACTATTAAACAATACATTTGGAGACAACGTTAAGCACACTTAGAAGGAGTTGGGAGTATGTACTATAGTTATTTTGATTATTAGTTATGATAGGCGTTAAGTGTTAATCATGTTATAAGATTGAACTTGAGAAATTCAAAGGCCTACTAGTCCCTAATAAGTCATGATGACTAGGTCCAATCACTAGGAACTTAAGATAGAATCTCTTCCACCCAGCCTCCTATATGTGACTTATGTACGGGAATCCCATGAGAAAAGATCAATCCCTAAGCCTAAGCGGCAATCAATCCCTAATCTAGAATCCTAGCTATGCCTAACCTCTTAGAACATGCATTGATCTATCATGGCATGATGTAATTAACATGGGGGCATATCCTCCTCATCCACATCAACAATAATAAGCAATTAAGAACATGCAATGATTACAAAAACTAGAACAATTTAGATTAATCAATCAAGATTCATAAATAATAACCAAGGGACCTAGATATACAATTCCTCTCGAATTAGGTTCTTATCGATCATAACAAGCAAAGCATCAAACCACAAGAGAACCAGAAGACCATATAAAGAATAAATAAGCTTTTAATGTATTCCTAGGCTAACTCCCTCCAATAGTTCTCCGAAGATGGGGATTAGAGGATCCCAAGATTATCCGGATGACGTGTGTCACTCACATCCCTCTGATGATGATCTTTAAAGATGACTGTTATGCGCGATCTTCTCTGATGATGCTCGTTAACATACTCTTGAGAAATCCATCACAATCCATTGGAATATGGAAGAAACACCATTTTTTGCTGCTCAAATCTCCAGAAGTCCAGCCACCCAACCTTCATCGATAAAAGAGTCTCCCTGAATTTAGATAATATTAGGGTATTTATAGTAATTGGCTCTACCACGGCCTCACCACTAGTGTTGTGATGCCCACTGTGAGTAAGTTGTCACTTTGTGCTCCAAGTCACATCATCGCACGGTCTTTGAGTGTTATGTGTCTTGATAATGGTCATTATGGACTTCACAATGGCTGTTGTGAGGCCATTATAGCTT
Source organism: Dioscorea cayenensis subsp. rotundata (assembly GCF_009730915.1). NCBI lineage: Eukaryota > Viridiplantae > Streptophyta > Magnoliopsida > Dioscoreales > Dioscoreaceae > Dioscorea > Dioscorea cayenensis. Next base: position 13,215,313 of record NC_052474.1, read on the forward strand.
CTATGTTGTTACCGGTGAGCTAATGCTGCCATGGCCTCAATATTTTGAAAACGGGCATTGGTTGCTTTAATGAATTTAACTAACATTGTTTCCAACTGATGTTCATCCTTTTAGAGCTTCTCATCAATCTAAAATTCTTCTTGAGGTGCTTCCCATTGCTACCTATCCATATTACATAAGTGGTTTGGGTAGCGCCTTTGATTTGGATGATATGTGCTGCAAAATAGATTGCTTTATTGTTGTGCAGTAATCATTCTATCAAATTTTCCATTGAGAGCTTCAAATTGAAAAATATAAATCTATAAGTGGTTCAATCATCATTTAAGTACATTATAAGAAAAGTAACACAAGTCAAAATAAAACAAATGAGAACGGTGGAAGAAGATAGAGTGAAATAGATAAAAAAAAAAAATGAAAACATAAGTAAAGAAAACTAAAGTCTCATGAGTGGGATGCCTCAAGCATCGACGTCATGTGTTGGTGCTGCTAGTGTGTGATAGGCAAATGAAGAAAGGAACTCAAGTGTAAAATCTCACCGGACGTGGTCACAAATATAAAGACGTCGATCTCATCCCCTCATATCAATGAGCTCTCGAACATCATCAGTAAGGCAGATCTACCCAAGTCTGTCCCAATTAATGAATCACGTTTGTCCAAATTTCAGATTTTGGAGATGCACAAACATTTACTGCTGTTCAGGGTCTATAAATTCCACTTCAGAAGTAGGATGGTTCCCAAACCTGGCAAGAACATTTCAGAGTGAGCTTCTTGGTCCTAGGTGAAATACCTACAAGCTAAAAATCAAGATAAATCAAATTAGCATGATTTGGTGGATTGTAGGAATCCACGTTGCCGTGTGGGCTAATTTTTAGCCAAAAGTCAGCCCACATGGTCACGTGGGCTGGCCACTCGCCCGCGTGGGCAGGCTGGACATTTTTTCCAGTCCACGCAGTTGCGTGGGAGCTCGGTCATAGCAAAAACACCATGGCCGGACATCAATGGCACACCAAAATGCTTATACAAATATACCAAGACATTTACAAGTAATTTTCATGAAGAAAAATGCCTAAGAACCAAGATATCCAAATAGATCTATAAAATTGGTGGCATGGAAAAGGCTAGAAAGATGAGAGCTTACTGGTGAAAATCAGAGAACAAAGGTTGATTAAATGGCTGACAAAACCCTTCTAAACCTTTTAATAACCAAGGAAAAATGGTTGGGAGTGTGGATGTGTGAGAAAGATGAGGGGTTGTGTGAATGAAAAAGGTAAATAATGGCCCCCTTATCAATTTGACCCACATGGGGGGTGTGAGAACTCCACATGGGAGTGTGGGTACTGTACACTGGGGCATGGAAATTCCACACCTCTGTGTGGGCTACAAAACTTCTGCAGAAACACACCCACACAGAAATTTTCATTCCTCAAATCAAGTCCAATTTCCTAACTAAAAACATGAATATCATCCTAAACCATGCCACACATATACATATACAATAAAACAACAAAAAAATTTCATGAAAAACTCAACACTAACAAAAATTAAGATTGACACCCACTCATGAACATTTATTTTCTGTAGAAATGAAAAACTAAACTAGAAAACATGTAAATCTTGGGTTACCTCCAAAGAAGCATTTGTTTTACGTTACTGAGCTTGACGTATCTCTTCCTTACCTTATGGAGGGTTGAAAAGAGTGTGTTCCTCTTAACTAGAAATTGCATAACTACTTCCTTTAAACCAAAAAATTTAGTTGCCGGGTTGGAGTATTTGTTGGAGAGTCCAACCATCTTACCTTTGGTCTCCAAGGAAATAATTTGGGTTGGGAATTGGCCAAGCATAGCATAGGTGGGATGTTGGATGGTTTAAAACTCCTACCTACATCTCCTTCCCTTTCCAAAACCTCTTTCTTGCATTTTATGAGTTGATCAATCCTGAAAAAAGATGCTTGCTCCGTAAACTTATGGTTTGTTTTTTCTTGTGTATTTTCATCTTGAAAGAAATATGACCTTAGAAAACCTCTTTGAAAAGTTCCTTGCATACAAGCACAATGTCCATTCAAGCAATCCAAATTCTCAAAATGGTGTTCATCTTCATTCTTTTCAGTTTTTGTAACGATATACTTAGTTTGCCATTCTTCATCAATGTCATTCATGGCCTCATCATGTCCGAAAGAAACTTGCCTTTCTTGCTCAAATTCTTCTTGTTCCTTAGCAAGGGTATCAAGTATCTGTCCTATTTGATGCTCAAAGTTTTTGATGGAGACTTCTTGACATCTTAATGTGGCCTCAATATTTAGAAAACAGGGATTGGTTTCTTCAATGAATTTAACTAACACTCTTTACAACAAAATTACATCCTTTTAGAGCTTATTATCTATCTAATATTCTTCTTGAGGTGCTTCCCATTGCTATCCATCCATATTCCATAAGAGGTTTGGGTAGCTCCCTTGATTTGGATGATATGTGCTATAAAATAGATAACATTGTTGTTGTCCAGTAACCATTCTATTAATTTTTCCATTGAGAGCTTCAACTTGAAAAATATAAATCTATAAGTGGATCAATCATCATTCAAGTACCTTATATGAAAATGACAAACACTCTTTTGCGTATGTACCGCAAGTGCACGGGTTTGTCAAAGTAATAATACCCCGGTGAGTGGGTAGTCGTATCCACATGGAATAGTGATTAGAAACACAAAGATTGCTTTTTAACTAGAATGAAGATGAATCGATAATGACGTGAATAAGAATCAATACAAATAGAAGTAAGAAAAGAAGAAGGAGGCACAAATAAAAGATAGGAGAGGCAATTGGTGATAAATGGGGCCACCCGAACATTGCTCACCCTAGGACTATTGTTTTAAGTGCAAGACCAATCATTATGTCCCCTAACTAATGCTTAATGAGTCGTGGAGATCATTGAACACATGGTCCCAAAACTTAAGGTCAACCGTAACTAACCATACACTATGCCCCAGTGGAGAAATCTCTCAGTCTTGACACCTTACACTGTGCTAGGTTGCTTTGAGCTCTAGGGATTCCAAGTGATAAAACCTATTCCCAAAAATAGATCTAACCCTTTGGTCCAGGTGAAAGACCCCTAGGCACAATTAAGCCTGAGATACTAAGGATTACTTCAACACATTACTCTGTTGCTTGCGCAACTAAGCCCAGCGGAGTTTGTCTCTTAACACTTCACTCTATTGTGACCACAAAGAACTCTTGGAACATGGAGGTAGGATAAATTACGGCGGAGGAAAAATGGGATGCTCTGCTATCTCTCGACTTACCCTCTCAACCCTCTCCAATCTAGTATTGTCTAACCCTTATGGTGTGTCACTCATCTACAAGGATTACAAAAATGGATTCTCAACCCTAGTGTCACTCTAAGGGAAAATCAACTCAACAAGCATTCAAGACTAAAACTCAATTAAAACATTAATTAATGAAAGCATAATAAGAGGTCAAAGAAACAATATCATACTAGGGTTTATAAGCCCAAGTACCCACTAGGGGTTTAGCTCTCCACGGAGCAAAATACAATCAATAATGAAATCAAAAGTAAAAATATGCACTCCATGAATAAAACCTCCCTGGTGTTTGTGTCAATGGTCTTGTGGAGTGGCCGTGTCTTCTACCAAAGGTCCCCTCATCAAGCCCAGGACACACCTCGCTGGATCAGTGCGGACGAAAGCTCCCCCAATAACTCTCTTTCGAAGGAAATATGATGTCAAAGGCCATAAACCCCTCCAAAAACCTAGCTAAAGCCTCTCCAAACCTTAGCCGTGGGCTTCTCCGAAGGTGGAGAAAAGATAGCCGAAAGATGGAAAAGAAGGATTCTCAAATCAGGCTGAAATCATGACTAAAATAGGGCTGGAATCGGGAATTCATACGGGTGTGTGGAATTTCCACACGCCTTTGTGAATCTCTAGGAAATTGATTTTCTACGGCCTGTGAACAGTAACTACTATAGTAAATTGATGCAGTGATTTGCTACAGTACTCTGCCAAAATACTCTCGAATCCACACTTTTCATCAAGGCAACATAAACGGGCACACGTCTACGCTATAGATTACGTTGCATCTTCAAATAAATGCACAGTTGACGACAATATTGCTAGCTTTGCACAAGTCTTAAACACATAAGTATGACTGCCTTTGTGCCCCTCCAATTTACATATTTTCTTGAACACCACGGAGGTTGGCACACACTCACATATGTTTGAGCACAACTTGTGACTTCACATTTGTTCACTCCAAGATTTCATCAGCTAGGTGCACTCGCAATCTACTTTGGCTTCTTTCTTCTATATTTGTCTCCACAACCCTACATGCACAAAAGAACACAAATACGCATGTGTTAGCAATAAAATTTGAGAAAAATAATGCTCATCATAAGAAAAGAATACTTCATATTACTAATAGACAAGCACTAATCAGAAAAAGTAACACAAGTCAAAATAAAACAAATGATAATGGTGGAAGAAGATAGAGTGAACTAGATAAAAACAAAAATGAAAACCAATGAGAATGATGGAAGAAAAAGAAAGTGTGAAATAGACAAAACAACGAAAATGATAAATGGCTAGAGCAAAAAAGTCCTAGCATTCCTAGTATCTTGTTCCCTGGCAATGATGCCAAAAACTTGACACACCTTTTGTGTGTACTGCAAGTGCACGAGTCTCAAAGTAATAAAGTACCCAATGGGTCAGGTTATCGAATCCACAAGGAACAGGGTTATCAGTAGTAACTGCTTCTCTGCTATATAGTCTAATGATCAATGGGATGTTGTGATGATCTAGTGTGCGAAGAAATGAATACTAAAGATGAATATGCAAGGATAAAATAGGGGGATATCTCAATCAGTAAAAGTAGGGTCTTTAGGCAATGCTCTCCCTAGGATTTAGGTATTAGGTACCGGGTGTGCAAAGTGTTTCTAGAATGAGTAGGTTAAGTCATGGAAATCCAAACATAATTGGATCATGCCTCTAGATCACCAATACTAGTCCCCTCCAAGGTCCCAATGGAGAAATCTCTCAGTCTCAATGCCTTACACCACATTTGACCGCATAGCAATCTTGGGATTCAAAATGGTGTATCCGATTCTTAAGAATAGACCTAACCCTACCTCTAGGTGAAAGGTCCCTAACCCTCTATGAGGTACCAGTGGAGAACTTTCTCAATCTCAACACCTTACACCACATATGGTTGCTTAGAGTTTAAGGAATACAGGGATAAAATAAACCAATCGAAGAGGAAAGGGGATTCTCTACTATCTCATGACTCACCCTCTCAACCCTCTTCAATCTTGAGGTTCTAACCTTAATGGAGACCTCTCTCTCACCAAGGTAAACAAATCATGTAAACCAAACAACCATAAGATCAACAAGGCAAGCAAGCATTAAGCAAACAAGATTGAAACTCAACCAAACTTGGATTAAGTAGAAACACAAAGCAAATCCACACAAGATTAGAATTATAGGGTTCAAAGCCCAAATACCCTACATGGGTTTAGCTCTCCATGGAGCAATATACAAAACAAACCATCAATGAATGAAAGCATATAAAAGCCATAGAAATAAACCCTTCCTATATTTGAACTGATGGTCGTGATGGAGAGTTTTAACACTTTAGATGGAATCTACTCAGAAGCTAGGGTCGCCAGTGGCTTCCTTGATGCTATGATGGAGGAGAAATCAATCAAAGTTGGTGAAGAAATGGCTCCTAAGCCGCAAAGACCTCCGGCCCAAACCTTAGTCGCCTCACATCTCAAGAGCCGCACAAAAAATATCCAAAGAATAGGGCAACACGGTTGTTTATAACTTGAAATCGGGTTATCACGTGCCTCCACATAACCGTGTAAGCCTCCACACCCCAGTGTGGGCTCCAGAATTGCCCACACGACCACATGGAATTTTTACATGGTCACGTGAACAACATTTTGCTACAGTACTACTGTAAAACTTTACTACAGTGATTTACATAAACAAGGCTCCAAAGCTCTTCTCTTGACACCATATGGACGGGTACACGTCCATGTCATAAATCATGAGGCTTCTTGTCATCTAATCATCATTAGGAAGGCTTTTAAAGTCTTCACACAAGTCGGGACATGGGAATGTGGCTGCCTTTGTGCCCTCCAAATTCACAATCTAACTTCAATTCTCTTTGGAAGTTGGCACACGTCCTCATGTGTATGAGCTCCACTTGTATCTTGAACTTTATCTTGCATAAAAGACTCCCAAAATGTGCCTCATGACCTATCTTTGCTTCCTTTTCTTCTCTTAAGGCCTTCACAATCCTATTTGCACAAACAAACACCAAATAAAATTTATAGATATAAAACATGATAAAAATGATGCTTAATGCATGCAAAACACAAAGAAATATGTTCACTCAAGCACTTATCAGTTCCCACTAGGTTTAAGAATTTCTAAAAAAATAATCTTAGATCATCCTTAGTTAAGCACTCATCACAACATGCATACAAAGTAAAACAAATCCTCCCTCAAACTTAAATAGTGCATTATCCTCAATGTACAACCATAAGCAATGAAAACAAGTAATTGAGAACAAAAAGAATTGAAGGAGAGTTCATAAAACTTTCCTGAGCACTGAGAGTGATGTTGTACTCTCAACGTGCTTCAAATCATCCATTCAAGTATACAATTCTTGAACATGGAGAGTGATGTTGCCGCTTGATAAATGTCTAAATGTTTGTATTTTAGTATATGTACTTTATACACATAGCATGTATTTTTGTAAGAATTGATGCCCATTTTTTGCTTAATCGAGTATTATTTGCTTCGCAGGGCATAGAGGAGCCATGGAGAACACAAGGATATTATTTGAGCGAAAAAGAGAAGAAAATCAGGTCAAAGTATAGTAGCTGGAATACTGAAGCATATGCACTGTACCACCTGGAGGATTTTCAGGCCAGAAGATGTTCTAGGTCATACGGCCTCAATATAACCAGGGATTGACCCCGGGATTGATACTGTAGCATTGGAAGCAAGAGATTTGGCCTAAGTCATACGGCCTCAATGACCCCCTCATTGACGACGGGATGAACCCTGGGATGGCTCACTTTGTAGGATTTTGTGCCCCTTTTGACCTCGATACGATTCCCATATGACCCATATATAGGGGAGGTATAAAAGAACATTCTTAGGGCATTAAAGAGGACTTCTTGGCAGCCATCACTTAGGAGAGGATAGAGGAGAACGAAGATATCTTTGAGGAAGACATTCTTAAGGCTAGAGGAGAGATCAAGAGCTTGACCATCAAGGGGAGAGGTTCACCACCAATGGAGGAAGGATCAAGGGTTATTCGGCATTCATTCGGCTAGAGGAAGCGTCATTTAGCCAACCTCCTTCTTCTTCTTCATCATTGCAACTAGGGAGTGTCACTTATGAACTCATTCTTTGCTTTTATTGATTTTGTTGTTCTTGTATGTATGATAGCACACTAGACCCCCAAGGCCACCGGATGTAGGTGAACCTTAGGGGGTTCATCATGTACTTCGGATGCTTTTTATTTAATTGAGATGCTTGGGTTGATTTATGGTTTAGCTCATAGTTCTTCATGCCTAGAACTATTAAACAGAGATATCCATAGTTCTTTATTGAGTTATACACGTAGATTTGACTTACTCACGTGTATTAGATCATTAATGAGCTAAAAGGGGTTTTCTTGTACCAACATACCGAGAAATTGGATGTTGGTAGCCCTCCGAACCATAAGAATAAACTTAGGGTAAGTTTGTCCTTATTCTGGGATCTCCTTGTTCTTAATGCTATCATAGGGATGTTGGTTAGAGAGAGATTCCTATCAACATTCATATGGGATTAGGGCTCAATCGGCAAGAAATTAGGATTGGTTTAACTTTGAGATCCCTCAGTCTAAATCACCCTTGCTATGCTTTATTGTGCCTCCACATATCATGATGACCCCTATAGGGGATCCACATCCATAAGCCTTTGCATATCATCGTTGCTCTTGAAATCATTTATCGTATTCTATAATTCTTATGCTTGTATTTTGTTTACTTTCTTCTATCAATTAGAGTAATTCACCATGCTTAGATTGTGAGGCTAGATAATAGGTGATGAAGGAGTAATGGGAGCTCCTTAGCCCCATGGAATACGATCCTTGTATTCCTGCACAAGGTATTACTTGGCGATCCCATACACTTGCGGGGAAGCAATCAACGTTTTTGGCACTGTTGCCGGGGAGCTTAAGGAATTCTAGGAAACTTCTAGCTTATTGCTCCAACCATTTTTCTTTTTTTTTATTTCCTTTTTCCTTTTTATCTCTTTCCTTTTTGATCTTAACTCTCTATATCTTTTTTGATTTTGCAAGGTACTATGCATGACACGAGCAAATCCATCAAACTTAGTTGTGCCGGATAGTGAAATTGAAAGAACTTTGCATTGAAGACTAAGGGAAGTTGGAGGAGGTTCATCATGGCAAATTTGGATTCTACACAAGTAAGTGAGCATATTATGGTTGATATCTAGCATGAATAAATACCACCTAAACAACACTTGTTTTAGGACAATTCGTTTTGCACATTTAAACCATGGAAAGGCTCGATTACAACGGATGAAAATAATATTTGGAAGGTGATGCTCACAAACTTCATGAATTATGGAAGAGTTCCACCGAAAGAAGAGGTTGGTATCCCAACTGACTTAACCACGCTGGATATAGAGAAAGTGCAGGCACCCCATTCGAAGCCGATGGTTAATCTAAGCAAAAATCAAGGAAGAAAGACCGAGTGTGCTGTATAACATATATATAGCATAAATAATAGTTAAGATGAGAGCTCAATAGCCATAGAAAAGGAAGAACTAGAACAATGTGATAAGTTAATGAACAAGAGTTTGAGACCGTCAATAGAAAAAGCACCTGAATTACAGTTGAAAAAGTTGCCTGATCATCTTGAATATGCTTTTCTTGGGAAATGGACACAGCTTCTAGTTATCATTGCTTTGAATCTTACATTTGAGTAAAAGAAAGACTTGGTGAATGTCTTAAAAAAACACAAGAAAGCAATTGCTTAGAAGATAGCTGACATTAAAGGGATAAATCTGTCATTCTGCAATCACAAAATTCTGATGGAGGATGATCATAGACCCTCAGCCTTGCCTCAATGAAGACTAAATCCAAATATGAAGGAAGTGGTAAAAGCTGAAGTCATCAAGCTTCTCGATGTAGGCATTATCTATCCAATATCTGATAGTGAATGGGTGATCCCAGTGCAAGTGGTACCTAAAAAGGGGGGATGAATGTGATCACCAATGAGTAGAACGAGTTAATTCCGACTCGAACAATTACTGGATGGCGTGTCTGCATTGATTACAGGAAATTGAATGATGCTACTCGGAAGGATCATTTCATGCTATCTTTTATTGATCAGATGCTTGAGAGGCTTGCTGGGACTCCTACTACTATTTTTTGGATGGTTTTCTAGGTATTTCCAAATTCCCAGTACACTAGAAGACCAAGAAAAGACCACATTCACATGTTCATATGGGACATTTGCTTATCGCTGGATACCATTCGGCTTATGTAATGCCCCTGCCACCTTTTAGAGATGCATGATGGCAATTTTTGAAGATGTGGTAGAAGACTTTATAGAGGTGTCCATGGATGATTTTTCTGTGTTTGGTGACTCATTTGAGCTATGCATCAAGAATCTAGAATGTGTTCTCACTCGGTGTGAGGAAACCAACCTAGTGCTAAGTTGAGAGAAATGTCTTTTCATGGTTCAAGAAGGGATAGTCCTGGATCACAAGATCTCCAAAGAAGGAATCAAGGTAGACAAAGCAAAGATATCTATAATAGAGAAGTTGCCCTCCCCAACCTTAGTGAAAGCCATCAGGAGTTTTCTAGGACATGCAGGTTTTTATAGAAGATTCATCAAAGACTTCGCAAAAATTGCTAGACCTTAACAAAATTGTTAGAAAAAGATGTGCCGTTCAAGTTTGATGATAATTGCATTGAAGCTTTTATCATGCTTAAGGAGAAGCCAACTCAAACACCCATAATGATAGCTCTAAATTGGGATTCCCCGTTTGAACTGATGTGTGATGCAAGCAATTTTACAGTGGGTGCAGTCCTTGGGCAGCAAAGAGACAAACACTTCCATCCCATATACTATGCAAGCAAAACATTGACGGAAGCTCAGGAGAATTATACCACAATGGAAAAAAAGTTGCTTTCCCTGGTATTCACATTCGATAAATTCCAGCTTAGCTTGTTCTTTCCAAGATGATGGTTTATACGGATCATTCAGCTTTCCGGTACCTGCACAGCAAGTCTGATGCCAAGCCATTATTGATTAGATGGGTCCTATTACTGTAGGAGTTTGATCTTGAAATCAAGGATAAGAGAGGGGCAGAGAACCTTATGGCGGATCATTTATTTTGTTTAGAGAACCCTAATCTCGATACCTTGAGAGAGATAGATATCAATGATTCATTTCGTGAAGAGCACTTGTACAATATTCAGGTAGTGGAAGAGAAAGAGCCACCATGGTTTGTTGATTTTGCCAACTATCTAGTTAGGGATGTCATCCTAAAATGGTTCACGCATCAACAATGGAAGAAATTTTTTTGGACCTTAAGCACTACATATGGGAAGACCCTTATCTATTCAGAGTCTGTTCAGATTATGTTGTTCGGAGATGTGTATCACGGACAGAGAGTTTAAGTATCCTGAGGCATTGTCATTTTGGACCAACTGGGGCAACTACAATACTAACTGAACTACAAAGAAGATTCTCGATTCCAGCTTTTATTAGCCGTCATTATTTCAGGACACCCAAAAGTTCATACAACCATGTGATAGATGTCAGAGGGCAGGCAACATTTCTCGTAGGGATGAGATGCCCCAAAATTGGAATCAAGCTTGTGAAGTTTTTGACGTGTGGAGGATTAACTTTATGGGGCCCTTCCCAAGCTCACATGGCTGCAAGTTTATCCTCGTGGCAGTCGATTATGTGTTTAAATGGGTAGAGGTGTAAGCCTTACCAACAAGCGATGCAAGGGATGGTGGTAAAGTTCTTAAAGAAGTTATTCTCCAGATTTGGAACACCCCGAGCGATTATTAGCAATCGATGCACTCACTTTTGTAATGCCCAATTCGCAAAAATTCTGAATCATTATAATGTTTGCCACATATTAACAACACCATATCACCCACAAACTTGTGGGCAAGTGGAGGTTTCCAATAGGGATTTAAAAAGAATTCAGGAGAAAACTATTGCAGAAAGTAGAAGAGATTGGGCAGAGGACCTGGATGACGCTCTTTGGGTATACAGAACTGCATACAAGACCCCTATAGGAACCACTCATTATAGGCTGGTCTAAGGAAAAGCCTGCCACTTACCCGTTGAACTTGAACACAAAGCTTATTGGGCTATTAAATTTTCTGAATCTTGATTCTACTATTGCAGGCATCAAGATGAAGATTCAACTGAATGAATTGGATGAATGGCGCAGCATGGCATATGAGAATTCAAAACTCTACAAAGAAAGGGTGACAATTTCAAGAAGGAGACCAAGTTTTACTATTCAATTCCAGGTTGAAACTATTCCTAGGGAAGCTCAAGTCACGTTGGTCGGGTCCATACATTATCACTTTAGTGTCTTTGCACGGAGCAGTAGAGGTATCCCACCCCGAAAAAGGCACTTTTAAGCTAAATGGACAAAGATTAAAGCTCTATTTTAACAACAACAATTCAAGGATAACCGGGGGTAACTTCAAACTTTTCGAACCCTCATGAGGTAAGTGACAAGGTATGCCGGGCTCATGATGTCAAACAAGTGCTTCTTGGGAGGCAACCCAAGCATACGAGGGTTCATTTTCATGTTTTCATACTCTTTGTTTTCATTTTAGTGTTCCTCTTTGTATTTTCTTAAGGTTTTGGATTTGAATAAGTCCATGCTCGCATGCTTTTTGCATTATTCTTATCATCTAGGCTTGTGGTTTAATTGTTTTCCTTATTGAGAAACTCTTGTTTTGTTATTATTTCATGCATTAGATCGATCTTTTAAGCCATAATTTCATGTTGGAGATGTTTTAGAACACCTTAAGGCCATGCCCATGCTTTTGGAGAAGTGAAAAATGCCTTAAAAAAATTTCAGGGGCATACGGCCTCAATGAATACCTCATTGAGGCCGTCTGCCCCATCCAGAGACAATAGCTTAGGGCATACAGCCTCAATGAGGCCTTCATTGAGGCCGTATGGGGTCGGGTCTCTCATTGAGATCCTACAACCTTTTCTCTCTCTTCATGCTTGATTGGGTTTTTCATGGTTTGTAGGAATACTGAGGATGAAGAAATTGACGACAGCCATGGAGTTATGTTTACACCACACGGGTGACCACATGTTTGGACAAGAAGACCATAGAACAAGATGTCATTTTGTGATGAGAAACCTAACTCTAAGGACAAGGACTAGCATGGAGACTTTGTTTTATTGTTTACACTTTGTTTTCTAGTCTTTGTGTTTTCTTTGTGTTTTATCTTAGTTTTTGCATGATTACTCCCCATCTCTTTTTTTTTTTAATTTTTTGTGGAATGATGATGTCCCCTTTATGCCTTGCAGGGCATTAAGGGAGCTTGGTGAGCCCTCCTTCCATTTGGTAGAAGCCGGAACCGACATGTATAGCTTGTCGTACCTTATGTTCGGGTTATACCTCGCCATTTGCACAAGATGAACCGGGGAAGTTTGTTTTCATCCTCCTCCATTATTTTCATTTCTTATTCTATTATTCTACCATGCTTTTCATGATTAGAGTACATTAGGGACAATGTACAACACTAGGTGTGAGGATGGGTGTATTTCATGTATTTGGGTCATTGTTTGCATGCTAGTGTTTACCCATGATGGCTTGTTCATTCTTGTAAGGTTCTTCTAGCATGGATTATTGATTGATGTGAGTTACATGCTTTTTGTGCCTTATTGAATCCTGTTTGACCTTGAGTATTGTCTTGTGCACTGATCTTGTGTTGATGCCCTGGGAATAGCCAACTTGACTACTCTAACTTTCTTATATGCTTAACACACAACTTTGAGTACTTGGCTTTAGAATTCTAAGTTCTTTCCTTCAATTAACTCTTAAGAACTTGTAAGTCTTGTTGAGCTAGTCCTACTTTTGTGGCATGTAGAGTAGTCTGAAGACATGATCTATGGTGAATGTGAAAAAAGAAAATGTGAAAAAATGAAAATGAATGAAAAAGAAAAATAAAGAAAAAAGAGTCTATGTCAGTATTCCTCTGCTAATGAAGCATGAATGCGTCTATGTAGACTGTAATCGAGTAGTTGGGTGGCTCTTGTGCCTAACTAGCATGTGCACCCCTCCAGAAATATTTTTTGTGCAATCTACGTTAGTTAGACTCAGAAAAAAATGAATGAAAAATATGAAATGAAATGAAAATAAAAATGCTAGTGATCTTTTTTACTACCTACTAGAGGTTCTGAGAAGGAAAAGGGAATTAGTTTAAGGTTAAGAGTTAGAAGGATCTTACTTGTTTAATGAAGTAGCACTTAGCATTTTAAGACTCAGTACTCTTTGCATGTGGAGTGATTAGCATCTAGAGTTGTACTGATTGAAGTCAGTTGCTAGACTAGGTCAGGGCAGATGAGATAGAAGATTCACACACATGGCTCAGACAAATAAGAGGTGAGACAATATCTTTTTATTGTGCTTACTATTTATAACTCAACATTTATATATCATTATCTAATGCTTGTGGATTCTTGTATTTATTTGAGCCGGAGGTAATACATTTAGCCACTTATCATTCTCTTTCTTTTTCATGATTTGCTTGCCTTGGGACAAGCAAACACTTAGTTTGTGGGGACATTTGATAAGTGTCTAAATGTATGTATTTTAGTATATGTATTTTATACACATAGCATGTATTTTTGTAATAATTAATGCCCATAGTTTTTGCTTAATAGAGTATTATTTGCTTCATAGGGCATGGAGGAGCCATAGAGAACACGAGGATGTTATTTGGGAGAAAAAGAGAATAAAACCATGTCATAGTACTGTAGATGGAGTACTATAGAAGCATAATGTAGCATAATGTAGCACCTGGAGGATTTTCGGGCTAGAAGATGTTCTAGGTCATACGGCCTCAATACACCCCGGGATTGACCCCGGGATTTACACTATAGCATTATAAACAAGAGATTTGGCCTAAGTCATGCGGCATCAATGACCCCGGGATAGACCCTTGGATGGCTCGAACTTGTACGATTTTGTGCCCCTTTTGACCTCTATACGATCCCCATATGACCCATATACAGGTGAGGTATAAAAGCACATTCTTAGGGCATAAAAGGGGACTTCTTGGCAGCCATCACTTGGGAGAGGATAAAGGAGAAAAAAGATATATTTGAGGAAGACATTCTTGAGGCTAGAGGAGAGATCAAGAGCTTGACCATCAAGGGGTGAGGTTCACCACTAAGGGAGGAAGGATCAAGGGTTATTCGGCATTCATTCGGCTAGACGAAGCGTCATTCGGCCAACCTCTTTCTTCTTTTTCATCATTGCAACTAGGGAGTGTCACTTATGAACTCATTCTTTACTTTTATTGATTTTGTTGTTCTTGTTTGTATGATGGCACACTAGACCCACAAGGCCACTGGATGTAGGTGAACCTTGGGGGGTTCATCATGTACTTTGGATGCTTTTTATTTAATTGAGATGCTTGGGTTGATTTATGGTTTAGCTTATTGTTCTTCATGCCTAGAATTGTTAAATAGAGAGATCCGTAGTTCTTTATTGAGTTATACATGTAGATATAACCTACTCGCTTGTATTAGATCATTAATGAGCTAAAAGGGGTTTGCTTGTACCAACATACTGAGAAATTGGATGTCGGTAGCCCTCAAAACCATAAGGAGAAACTTAGGGTAAGTTTGTCCTTGTTCCAGGATCTCCTTGTTCTTAATGCGATCGTAGGGATGTTGGTTAGACATAGATTCCTATCAACATTCGTATGGGATTAGGGCTCAATCGCCGAAAAATTGGGATTGGTCTAACTTTGAGATCCCTCAGTCTAAATCACCCTTATTACGCTTTATTGTGCATCCATATATCATGATGACCCCGTTAGGGGATCCACATCCATAGGCCTTTGCATATCATTATTGCTGATAAGTACTTGTGTCTTAAGAATGCGAAGTGTTCTTTCCTTACCATGAACATTACTTATATTAGGTTAAAGCGCTAATACATGTGTATTTGTGTTCTTTCGCGTATTTAGGGTCGTGAAGCTAAGTAATAAGAAAAGAAGCCAAAAGTAGATCGTGAATGCACTATTTGGTGGAATCTTAGAAGGAACAGATGCGAAGACACAAGTGGGGCTGTAAGATACATGAATGTGTGCCAACCTCCATGTACTCAAGTCATTACAATGAGTTGGAGGGGCACGAAGGCAGTCACATTTGCGTATCCCAACTTGTGCATTGATAGCAAGATCTTCACCAATGAGGCTTTTGATTGAAGAAGAGTTGCGATCTATGGTATAAACATGTGCCCGTTTATGTTGCCTCAATGAAAAGTGTGGAACTGGGAGTGTTTCGGCGGAGTATTGTAGCAAGCTACTGTAGCAAATTGCTATAGCAATTCAATGTAGCAGTTACTGTTCACAGCCGACCAAAAATCAGATTTCTAGAGAATCCACATGGGCATGTGGAAATTATCCACGCCCGTGTGGAAATTCCACAAGCCCGTGTGGAAAATCAACAAGGGCGTGTGGATGCCCGATTCCAGCCCTATTTAAGCCACGATTCAGACTGATTTTGTTGATCTTCTTTCCCCCTTCTCTCCAACATTTCTCCATCTTTTGAGAGGTCATCGTCTGGGGTTTTTAGATGCTTTTGGCATATCTTTGGAGTGGTTCTCCAGAGTCAACACCGCACCTTTCTTGGAAGAAGGTTGTTGGGGCAGCTTTCGTCGGCACCAATCCGGCGAGATGTGCCCTAGGCCGAACAAGGGGACCTTTGGAGAAGATAAGGCTACTCCACAAGACCATTGACACGAATACCGAGGGGGTTTCCTATGGTTTGCTTATATTTACTTTCGATTTCATTATTGATTGTATTGTGCTCCATAGAGAGCTAAACCCCCTAGTGGATACCTGGATTTTGTAAACCGTAGGATGTTATTGATTTCACTGACTTTCCATTATGCTTTCCTTAATTGATGCTTTTATTTGAGTTCCAATCTTGAATGCTTGTTGAATGATTTCTCCTTTAGAGTGACACTAGGGATGAGAGTCAATATTGGTAATCTTTGTGGATGGGTGACACGCCATGATGGTTAGACAAAGCTAAATTGGAGAGGGTTGAGAGGGTGAGTCGAGAGGTAGCGGATCGTCCCCTTCCACTCTAGTGTGATTTATCTTACCTCCATTTCTTAGAGTTATTTGCGATTATGATAAAGTGAAGTGCTAAGAGATGAACTCCGCTGGGGCTTAGTTGCGTGAGCAACAGAGTGAAGCGTTGAAGTGAACTTAGTATCTTGGGCTTAATTGTAATTAGGGGTCTTTCGCCTCGAACCAAAGGGTTAGATCTACACATAGAAATAGAGTTTATCACATGGAATCCCTAGAACTCCATGTAATTTTGTGTAGTGTGAGGTGTTGAGATGGAGCGATTTCTCCATCGGGACACAGTGTAGGGTTAGTCATGGTTGACCTTAGGTTTGGGACCGTGTGGTTTAGGATTTCCACAACTCATTGATCATTAATTAGGAAGTATTATGGTAGGTCTTGCACTTGAAGCATAATTCTTAGGGGGAGCATTGTCCTAGTATCCCATTTCTATTGATTGCCTTACCTCTCACTTACTTGTGCCTCTCACTCTTATTCCTTTTATTTCTGTTTACCTCACATCTTATCAACACAATCATTATTCATCTTCACTTGGTTAAATAGCAATTTAGGTATTTTTATTCCCTACTGTCTGTGGATATGATAACCCCACTCACTTGGGATTTATTACTTCGACAAACCCATGTAAGGGGCGTTGTCAGGTTCTCTTGAAATCACTTATCATATTCTATAATTCTTATGCTTGTATTTTGTTTACTTTATTGTATCAATTAGAGTAATTCACCATGCTTAGATTATGAGGTTAGATAATAGGTAATGAAGGAGTAATGGGAGCTCCTTAGCCCCGTGGATTACGACCCTTGTGTTCTTGCACAAGGTATTACTTGGCAATCCCATATAGTTGCTGGGAAGCAATTACAGCTCTCAACCTACTTTCTAAACTCCAATCAACCACACACAATCCCTGAGATGAGATAAGAGGCACACAAGTGAAAACCAACATCCACAATGAAATAAAAGCAACAAAAACTAAAAATACAAAAAGTAAATGCATAAATAAAACAAACCAAAATGTCAGTTTAGCAAGGGACTCACCCTAACTAAACTAAATACCAGCCCACAAATATTGAAAGGAAATAAAGTACAAGTCCAGAATATAAAATAGAAATACTGAAAGCTACATAAATTCAACTGAACACTCTCGTCTAGTGAATCGGGTGATGGGTCTTCATCATCGGAAGAAGAAGAAGAAGAAGAAGAAGTAGAAGAAGAAGAAGAAGAAGAAGAAGAAGAAGAAGAAGAAGAACCTGCCTTTCCCAGGTCTGAAGTATCGACGCTAATATGGCAAGAAGGGCACACAAGGGAGATGTACTCAGGTGAGGGACTAATAAGTGGTTGTGTACAAGTATTACTAAGTATATTTTTCTTACATTAAGCATCACTTTTATCAGATTTTATGCCTCATTTGTGTGTATTTGTGTTTTTTTGTGCATTTAGAGTTGTGGAGACAAGTTTGGAAGAAAGGGAGCAAAAATAGATTATGGACACGATTTTTGAGGGACCTCTTACACTGAACAAGGATCAAAGTATAAGTTATGATTACATGCATGTGGGTGTGTGCCAACCTCCAAAAGTATGCAAATGAATCTATAAATTGGAAGGGCACAAAAAGCAGTCACACTCATATGTTCCAACTTGTGTAATATTGTCAAGAGCTTCATCAATGTGTTTGAAAAGTGAAGATGTGATGTGATCTACCACATGGATGTGTGCCTAATTGTGTGGCCTCGATGAACAAAATGAATTCTGGAGTACTTTGGTAAAAAGTACTGTAGTAGTTAGTATACCAAATCATTGTAGTAGTTACTTTTCACAACATGTAGAAAATGAGAAGCCTGAAATTTCACACGCCCATGTGGAATTTTCATAGGGGCATGTGAAACCCCGATTTCAGCCCTTTAACTACCGCTTCGAGATTTTATTTTGGGGATCTTTTTCCTATCTTTTGCCTATCTTTTGGGGAGAGCACGGCTAGGGCTTGGAGAGGTTTTTGTTAGGATTTTGGAGAGTTATTAGGGGAGCTTCCGATGGTATTGATTCGGTGGGGTGTGCCCTTGGCTTGACGAAGGAGTCTTTGGAGAAGGCGAGGCGACTCTTGAAGACCATCAACACGGACGACAAGGAGGTTATCTCTATTAATTACTTGCACTTATTTTTGATTTCATCTTTGACTTTTATATTGCTTCATGGAGATCTAAACCCATAGTGGGTGCTTGAACTTATAAACCCTAGGATGATTTTGTTTCATTAACTTTTATTATGTTTCTTTTAATTGATGTTTTAATTAAGTTTCAATCTTGTTTCTTTATTGATTTAATTTTCCCTTAGACTGACACTAGGGTTGAGAATCTATCCAGGTAATCCTTGTGAATGAGTGACACTTCATTAGGGTTAGACTTAGCAAGGTTGAAGAGGATTGAGAGGGTGAGTCAAGCGGTAGCGGGATGTCCCCTTTCCCCTCCACATTTCATCAGTTATTAACAATCATGATAGAGTGAAATACTAAGAGACAAACTCCACTGAGCCTTAGTTGCACAAGCAGTAGAGTGAAGTGTTGAGAAATCCTTAAGTGTTGGGGTTTAATTATGATTAAGGATCTTTCTCCTGGATCAAATGGTTTGATCTAGATTAGGGTATAGGGTTTATCACTTGGAGTCCCTAGAGCTTTAAGCAGTCCCACACAGTGTGAGGTGTTGAGAGTATCCTTTTTCCAACTGGGGCATAATGTAGAGGGCTAGTCACGGTTGACCTTAGGTTTGGGACCGTGTGTCTTTGGATCTCTACAACTCATTAGATCTCAATTAGGGAGGCAAAATACTAGTTTTCATTTGAAAAAATAGTCTTAGGGTAAGC
The DNA here is from genome assembly GCF_009730915.1 of Dioscorea cayenensis subsp. rotundata. NCBI lineage: Eukaryota > Viridiplantae > Streptophyta > Magnoliopsida > Dioscoreales > Dioscoreaceae > Dioscorea > Dioscorea cayenensis. The sequence continues at coordinate 13,234,589 of NC_052474.1, forward strand.
ATCGTCCGAGTACACCATTTTACCATCGATTACCTCTCTTTATTATTCTTGCTTTCTTTTTTCTCTTCTATTTTTGTTTGCATTAATCTTTTGAATCAAAATCACAAATTGGTTTTCACTCTATCTAAATAGCAATACTTCTTGTTTCTGAGCATCTATTTCCTGTGGATTCAACTACCCACTCACCGGGGTATTTTATTACTTCGATAACTCGTACACTTGTGGTACACACACTCAATTGGTGTGTTAAGTTTTTGGCATCATTGCCAGGGAATAGGTGTTTTAGAAGCATTTGCACTTTGCTATTATAGCTATTTCATCATTTGGTTTTCATATCACACTTTCTTATTCTTCCATTTTTCTTATTTGTTATTTTTTTCTGTCCATTCACATTTGTAGAGAAAATGATCAACACAATAGAATTATTTGACAAAATCAAGGAAATGGCGGAAAATATAGTGACACACACCTTGCGTGTAACCCGCAAGTGCACGGGTTTATCGAAGTAATAATACCCCAGTGAATGGGTAGTCGATTCCACAGGGAATAGTGATCACAAACACAATGATTGCTATTTAACTAAAGTAAAGATGAATAAAATCAATATGTAAATAACTAAAGAAAATAAGAAGGAGAGGCACAATAAAATGAGAGGAAGACAATCGATAGAAAGTGGGGCACTCAGATGTTGCTCCCCCTAGGATTATTACTTCAAGTGCAAGACCAACTATTATGTCTCCTAACTGATGCTTAATGAGTCGTAGAAATCCTAAAATACACGGCCCCAAACCTAAGGTCAACCATGACTAACTCTACACTATGCCCCGGCGGAGAAATCACTCAGTCTCAACACCTCACACTGTGTACAGTTGCAAGAAGCTCTAGGGATTCCAATTGATAAACCCTAATTCTTAATATAGGTCTAGCCCTTTGGTCCATGCGAAAGACCCCTAGTCACAATTAAGCCCCAGCACTAAGGATTACTTCAACGCTTCACTCTGTTGCTCGCGCAACTAAGCCCCATTAGAGTTTCTCTCTTAGCACTTCACTCTATTGTGACTGCAAAGAACCTTTGGAACATGGAGGTAGGTTAAATCACACCGAAGGGGAAAGGGGACGTTCCCACTTCTCGACTCACCCTCTCGACCCTCTCCAATTTTGCTTTCTCTAACCCTCAGGGTGTGTCACTCACTCATATTCTTATCACACAAGCACTTATAAAATCCACAGGGGCGTGTGGATGCCCGATTCCAGCTCTATTTAAGCCGCTATTCAACCTGATTTTTGGGGAAATCTTTCACCCTTCTCTCCAACTTTTCTCCATCTTTTGAGAGACCGTTGGCTAGGGTTTTGAGAGGCATTTTGGCAAGTCTTTGGAGTGGTCCTACAAATTTGACATCATGCTTCTCTTGGAATTAGGTTATTGGGGGAGCTTTCGTCGGCAACAATCCAGAGAGGTGTACCCTAGGCCGAATAAGGGGACCTTTGGAGAAGAAGAGGCTACTCCATAAGACCATTGTCACGAATATCGAGGGGGTTTTCCTATGGATTACTTGTTTTTACTTTTGATTTCATTATTGATTGTATCTTGCTCCATGGAGAGCTAAACCCCCTAGTGGGTACTTGGATTTTGTAAACCGTAGGATGTTAATATTTCTTTGAACTTTCATTATGCCTTCCTTAATTGATGTTTTTAATTGAGTTTTAATCTGGAATGATTGTTGAATGATTTCTCCCGTAGAGAGACACTAGGGTTGAGAGTTCATCTTGGTAACCTTTGTGGATGGGTGACACGCCATGAGGGTTAGACAAAGTTAGATTGGAAAGGGTTGAGAGGGTGAGTCGAGAGGTAGCGGAGCGTCCCCTTTCCCCTTCGGTGTGATTTATCCTACCTCCAATTCCTAGAGTTCTTTACGATTACAATAGAGTGAAGAACTAAAGGATGAACTCCGCTGGGGCTTAGTTGCGCAAGCAATAGAGTGAAGCGTTGAAGTGACTTTAGTATCTAGGGCTTAATTGTGACTAAGGGTCTTTCACCTAGACCAAAGGATTAGATCAACACATAAGAATAGGGTTTATCACTTGGAATCCCTAGAACTCCATGCAACATTGTACAGTGTGAGGTGTTGAGACTGAGCGATTTCTCTGTCGGGATATAGTGTAGAGTTAGTCACGGTTGACCTTAGGTTTTGGACCGTGTGCTTTATGATTTCCACGACTTATTAAGCATTAGTTAGGAAGCATAATAGTAGGTCTTACACTTGAAACATTAGTCCTAGGGGAGCATTTTCTGAGTACCCCACTTCCATCGATTGCCTTTTCTCTTACTTACTTGGGTTTCTCGTTCTTGTTTCTTTTGTTTCTGCTTACATTACACTTTATCAACACAATCATTATTCATCTTTGCTTAGTTAAGTAGAAATTTTAGTATTTTTATTACCTACTCCTTGTGGATACGATACCCCACTCACTTGGGGTTTATTACTTCGATAAACCCTTGCGCTTACGGGTCATACGCAAGGGCTGTTGTCAAGTTTTTGGCACCGTTGCCGGGGAGTAGGCGTTAGAGATACTTTGCACTTTGTTATATTAGCCATTCATCATTCATTCTAATTCACATGTTCTTATTCTATCATCGTTCTAATTTGTTTTCTTTATTTTGGTGCAGCTCTAGGTTATGACCCGAGGGAACCCTTCGATTTTAATTGAAGGTAATACTGAACTTGAACGTACAATCAGAAGAAAGGGTAAAGAGCCTGTGCAAGAACCATCGAATCTAACTGAAGTGGAATTTGAAGGGTCTAACAACATAGCAGAACATAATGAACAATAGAGAGCAATTTCTGATTACGCCAGACCATCAGTATTGGGGACACAATCTAGCATTGTGCGGCCCATGATTACAGCTCCAAACTTTGAGCTAAAGCCAGAATTCATCCAAATGATACAGCAGTCGGCGCAGTTCAATGGTTTGGCCGATGAGGATCCAAACAACCATATTGAAAACTTTTTGGAAGTTTATGACATGCTGAAGATTAACGGTGTTACGGATGATGCTATAAGATTGAGGACTTTCCCATTTTTGTCTAAAAGGAAGAGCAAAGCAGTGGCTACATTCTTTACCATGAGCATCCATCACGACATGGAATGAAATGGTCGAAGCTTTTCTTGCAACGTATTTCCCCCAGGGAAATCTACGAAGCTTCATAATGAAATATCGTCGTTTGTTTAGATAGAGCTTGAATCGTTGTTTTGGACATGGGAGCGATTCAAGGACCTTTTGCGGAAGTGTCCACCTCATGGTTTCCCCAAATGGATGATCATTCAGACTTTTTACAATGGGTTGAATCCAAGTACAAGACAATTTTTAGATGTCGCCGCAGGAATTACAATGGGGAACAAGACCCCTAAAGAAGCTCAACAGTTCGTAGAGGAAATGGCCATGAATGTCTATGAATGGAATGCAAGGGAAAAAGAATACAGTGGTCGGACTCCATGAAATTGATGCGGTTACATCTTTAGCAACACAAGTATAGGCATTGAGCAAGAAATTGGATACATTGACTTCATCGAGGGCGCCGCGATCACGCGTTGTGATGGTTGTGGGGGTTTACATATACGTCTAATTATCCTATTTCAGTTGCTACTTCCGCTCCGATTGAACAAGTAGACTTTGTGGGCAATTTGGGAAGGGTACAATGTAATCCTTATAGCAACACCTACAACCAAGTGTGGAGGAAGCACCCCAATTTCTCTTGGAGTAACGAAGGGCAGCAAAAAGCCATAGCACCACCGGGTTTTCAACAACAATAACCCCCGAACATGGAGAATAGAGTTTCGGTCTTGGAAACCCGGATGACCAACTTAGAGAAAGCTTGACTAGATTTGTGCAATCATCGAATACACGGTTCTAATCGGTCAAGGCTACACTTTCACAACCACACCGCTTCATTGCACAATTTAGAAAATCAAGTGGGGCAAATTGTGAAGTCTCTATCGGAGAGACCACAAGGTTGATGAGAGAGCTAACAAAGAGAAGGAGGTGGCACTCCCACCTTACAAGCCAAAAATTTCATATCCTTCAAGATTAAAGAACGACCAAAATGATGAGCAATACAAGAAGTTCTTTGGGTCTATTCAAGCAATTGCACATCAACATTCCTTTTGTGGAGGCGTTGTCTCAAATACCTCGGTATGCCAAGTTCTTGAAAGATCTTTTGACCAACAAGAGGAAGTTGGAGGAGAGTGCATTGGTGATCTTAGATACCTCTTGTTCCGCGGTGTTGCAAAAAAAATATGCCGAATAAGAAGAAAGACCCCAGAAGCTTTATAATTCCGTGCAACATTGCCAATTTGGGTGAAGAGATGGCATTGGCGGATTCGGGGGCTAGTATCAATGTCATTCCATACTCGTTCATTCAGAAGCTAGGATTGGGAGAGCCTAGGCCCACTCGGATGACATTGCAATTGGTGGACCGAACAGTGAGACATCCGAGGGGCATCATTGAAGATGTACTTGTCAAGGTGGACAAGTACATATTTTCTGTAGACTTCATAGTGTTGGATGTCGATGAGGATGCAGATGTTCTTTTGATACTTGGGAGACCATTCTTGCACACTTCCAAGGAACTTATCGACATGGACAGCGGGGAGTTGACAATGAGGGTTGGAGATGACAAGCTCACATACCGCCTCTCCGAAGCCATGCGGTATTCTCTTGACTTTGTTGATACTCTTTATTTTCTTGACACTACCGATGAACTAATTGATGAATATGTGCAGGAAATGTTGAATCAAGATCTATATACGGGGCTTTCTAGACCAAGAAATGGAGAATGAAGAGGCGATGATGCTTGGTCTAGAGGAGAAGGTACCATCTACTCTGGGGATCGTGAAGAAGATGCTCCGGAAGATGATGTGAGTGAGGAGACACCACAAGAAACGCCCCAAGGCTGTTGGGGATGTGTAGGAATGGAACAAGGGTGAGGAACCCTTAAGTGGCATCAAGCTCAACAAGTCCCCCTCTACCTTCAAAAGTCTATGTTCATCATGCTTCAGAGTCATGAGTAAGAGGGGAACCTTTATCTATGAACCCCGTGAGATAAGACAAGCTACGTCAAGCTTAGCAACGTTAAACAAGCACTTCTTAGGAGGAAACCCAAGTTTTTACTATTTTCCTAGTTTTTAGTTAGTGTTTGCATGAATAAGGCTTTAAGTGTTGATGTCTTGATTTTTAGATAGTATTGTTGTGATTTTCTCGTGGACATTTTGGTGTTATCGTGTGCTTAAATGTTTATGGTGAAGTTATTGGTTGTCTGAGTGAGTTTTTCATGTTTTTCACTAGTATAGTTTGTATGATAAGGCAGGCTCTAAGTGTATTGCTATATTCAGGAATTTTTTGTAGAGCCTGCAGAGTTTTCTAAGGCATCCAGAGAAAAAGCATGGCCGTGTGGAATTTCCACATGACTATGGGTCTTTACTGTGAGCTCATCCCGAGAGGACATAGGGATGTGGACTCGCCTCCTCTGAAGGACCTTGTGACGGTCCACTCCCGTGGGTAATTTCCACACGGGCATTTATCGTCCTGTAGAGACTTAGAGATTTTTCCCGAGGTGACACAGGGGCGTGAACTCACCCCTGTGGATGAATCTGTGATAACCACAAGGCGTGCATAATTTCCACATGCCCGTGTGAATCTCTGCAGAAGAGCTCTCCTCCATCTTGAGAATACACAGGGGCATGTGGGTGCCCCTATGAACTGGCCCTGTGAATGTCCATGCCCGTAGGAAATTTCCGCACGGGCGTGTGAAACACTTAGAGTTTTTCTCAGGTTAGACAGAGGAGCCACAGGGGCGTATGTTTGCCCCACTGGGTCGGGCACACGGTCCTGCGTAATTTTCACATGCCCATGTGGTTGCATTCAGAAGCATTGAGTGTTATCCTGAGAGCACACAGGGGCGTGCGTCTGCCCCTATGGATATCTCCTGTGGGGTCACACGGGTGTGGGTAATTTCCACACGCCCGTGTGGATGTGTAGAATTCTAAGAGATGTGGGTTTTCTTTAAAATCCTTTCATTCTTCTTCATTCTCAGATTCCCAATTGCCTAGAGAACACTCCTAAAACCTTTTCCGACCTCGCATCATTGATTTAGTGAGGTTTACTCGAGTTTTCAGGCCGGATTCAAAGTTTCTAATTTCATCTGGTCGGTAAATCTTTATTCTCTCTTTTTTTGTCATACTTGATTTTAATCGGTTAGAATGATGAATGTTGATTCATTTCTACAATTAGATGGGTTATGCATGCTTAGAAAGAGTTAGAAACAATTTTTAAGATCTATTGTTTAGAGTTTTAGCATGCGGCCCTGCGGCTTTCACGCCGCATGGATCCACATGGGCGTGTGATTTCTGCATCATTAATCCTGTGATCCAATCTGATCAATTTCATTTTAATTCTTCCAGATATGGCACCCAATATGAAGATTCCAGCCAGCAAACAGAAAGCATTAGCCTGACACAAAGCACATAGAGTTCGTTATTCCAGAGCACCAAGCTCAATTTGAGCGACTGTCGAGACTCAGGTTCGGTCAGACTAGATTCTCGGACTTGAGCGCTATCAGGGAAGTTCAATCAGCAGGAGACATGGCGGATGAGGTTGAAGAGTTGTTATCTGTGGGTAGTTGGAGACGCTTATTGTCGGTTAGAGACTCTGCTATTTGCACATTGACGCTCAAGGTGTTAGCATCATTCGAGTTCGACCGCTCATATTCTAGTTTTGACAGCATAGGCGTTATACAGTTTCGATCCCTCAGGCAGTACCATAATAAGAGCGTGACTTAGTTTTCGATCTAGCTGGGGCTATATGAAGCGGTATACACATGCATAGATGATTATGAGCAGCTGCTTGGAGATTATCTCGGGAGTTTTACACTGCAGTGCGCATACAGAGCGTTGTGTGGATAAGGGCATTATGAGCCCAGGATTTCTAAAGCTACATGTCTCTCCTGTCCAAGTTATCAGATATCTTCACGCCATTCTAAGATTGTCAGTGAATGAGCGTGGCGACAGTACTGGTGTGCTCAGCCGATAGGAGGTGTTATATCTATACTCTATGGGACAGAGCACACCAAAACACTTGGGACGTATCCTAGAAGAGTATCTACGACATCAAGGGTAGTATGCTAGGATCGGTGTCCTCTTCTCCGGTCCCTACATCGCAAAGCTAATCATCGGTATCGGTTTACTTAACGTGATCCGAGTGCCGAGAAGGTGGCTATATCTGCTTTTTCTAGGTATAGAGACTATGAGGTTGATGGGGATGGTTCGCAGGTGTCGGCCGAGAGTGTATGCCTTAATCATCCCTGCCCCTCAGATGGCCAAGGGAGAGGGTGACGCTATAGAGGGTTCTCAGCCGATTCCCGAGCCTCAGCCAGAGCATGCGGAGACCGAGGCACCCACTACAACACAGGAGCCACCTCCGGTGTGAGTGTTTTTCAACATCTCGAGCCCATGATCGACTTGGGAGGCTCAAGAAAGAGGTAGGGGTGTTACGGACCGAGATCACTGAGGTTCGTACGACACAGGCTATGCAGCACGCAGAGGTGATGGCGCGTCTCGGCACCTTTCAGCAGTAACTCGAGCATGATGCATCCCTCACCTTCCATTATGAGATCGAGGATCCCCTCCGATCCCTCCAGTATCACCATCAGTAGATTCACCGACAACAGCACCACCAGCAGAGCTGATTATGGATGACACTGATGCTTGAGGTGTCTTTTGTCTTATTTCTTTTATTTCTCATATTTTATCTTTTGCACTATCTTTTCGACTTGGACACTCAAAAAGGATTCTCCTTCTGAGTTTATCATTTATTTTCATCTCGAGTTGTATTTCATTGCTCTATCTTTTATATACTCGAGTTATTTTTTTGTTTATTGAGCTTCACTGAACCCTCTTGTGTATGCGTGCAGATGGTCTTGCCAGTATGGGAATTGAGAACTAGTCATGGACACGCCCAATGTGGGCCGTGTGTGCTTCATAACCCATTGGAACTTTACTCCCAAGGATTTAGCTCCATCAAACGCAACATTAAGAGTCAAGGGAGTATTGTTTCAATTGTCCATTCCCACATATTTGCTTGATTGCTATACTTTCTATTGTGCTTACATGTGTGCATTGAGGGCAATGTACATCTTAATTGTGGGAGTGAGTTCACTTTGCACATTTCTTTTACACAAGTTTTGATTGACATACATGCTCACATAGGCAATGGTTGTTCACCTTAGTTGCAATGTTTGTATTCTTGAGTTTAGGATAAATTTTAACATTAAATGTTCTCATGCTCTAGTTTTTACTTGAATTTCTAGGAATTTTTGCCCGATTAATATTTGTGCAACACTCACTCATGAAACTCTTTTGGAAACTCAAGTTCGATATTTAAGGGACTAATTAGTTTTGTTTCCTGTTTTATTTTGCTAAAAAAAAGGAAACCCAAAAGAAAGAAAAAAAAAAGATTGTTTAGTTGTGCATTGGGGGTGGAAAAAGCTACCACCTATGAAGTATGAAGCTACTCTCATAAGTCGGATACTAGTTATGCCCTAAAGCCAAGCACTTTCAATTTTTCCTTCTTCTAAGCTTCAATGTTTTATTTTTGCTTGAGGACAAGCAAAAGCTTAAGTGCGGGGGAGTTTGATAAGTGCTTGTGTATTAAGAATGCGAAGTGTTCTTTCATTATGATGAACATTACTTATATTAGGTTAAAGTGCTAATACATGTGTATTTGTGTTCTTTCGGGCATTTAGGGTCGTGAAGCTAAGTAATAAGAAAAGAAGCTAAAAGTAGATCATGAACGCACTATTTGGTGGAATCTTAGAAGGAACAGATGCGAAGACACAAGTGGGGCTCTAAGATACATGAATGTGTGCCAACCTCCATGTACTCAAGTCATTACAATGAGTTAGAGGGGCACGAATGCAGTCACATTTGCGTATCCCAACTTGTGCATTGATAACAAGATCTTCACCAATGAGGCTTTTGATTGAAAAAGAGTTGCGATCTATGGCATAAACATGTGCCCGTTTATGTTGCCTCGATGAAAAGCGTCGAATTGGGAGTGTTTTGGCGGAATGTTGTAGCATGTACCATAGAAAATCACTGTAGCAATATACTGTAGTAGTTACTAGTCACAGCCTGCCGAAAATCAGGTTTCCAGAGAATCCACACAGGCATGTGAAAATTCAACACACCCGTGTGGAAATTCTATAGGCCCTGTGGAGAATCCACATGGGCATGTAGATGCCCGATTCTAGCCTATTTAAGCCGTGATTTAGCCTAATTTTTGAGGGAATCTTTCACCCTTCTCTCCAACTTTTCTCCATCTTTTGAGAGGCCATCGGCTAGGATTTTAAGAAGCTTTTGGCATGTTTTTGGAGTGGTTCTATGGATTTAACACCGCGCTTCTCTTGGAAAAAGGTTATTGGGTGAGCTTTCGTCGGCACCAATTCGGCGAGGTGTGCTCTAGGCCGAACAAGGGGACCTTTTGAGGATAAGAGGCTACTCCACAAGACCATTGACACAAATATCAAGGGGGTTTTCCTATGGATTACTTGTTTTTACTTTTGATTTCATTATTGATTGTATCTTGCTCCATGGAGAGCTAAACCCCCTAGTGGGTACTTGGATTTTGTAAACCGTAGGATGTTAATATTTCTTTGAACTTTCATTATGCCTTCCTTAATTGATGTTTTTAATTGAGTTTTAATCTTGAATGATTGTTGAATGATTTCTCCCATAGAGAGACACTAGGGTTGAGAGTTCATCTTGGTAACCTTTTGTGGATGGGTGACACGCCATGAGGGTTAGACAAAGTTAGATTGGAGAGGGTTGAGAGGGTGAGTCGAGAGGTAGCGGAGCGTCCCCTTTCCCCTCCGGTGTGATTTATCCTACCTCCAATTCCTAGAGTTCTTTACGATTACAATAGAGTGAAGAACTAAAGGATGAACTCCGCTGGGGCTTAGTTGCGCAAGCAACAGAGTGAAGCGTTGAAGTGACTTTAGTATCTAGGGCTTAATTGTGACTAAGGGTCTTTCACCTAGACCAAAGGATTAAATCAACACATAAGAATAGGGTTTATCACTTGGAATCCCTAGAACTCCATGCAACGTTGTACAGTGTGAGGTGTTGAGACTGAGCGATTTCTCGGCCGGGACATAGTGTAGAGTTAGTCACGGTTGACCTTAGGTTTTGGACCGTGTGCTTTAGGATTTCCATGACTTATTAAGCATTAGTTAGGAAGCATAATAGTAGGTCTTGCACTTGAAACATTAGTCCTAGGGGAGCATTTTCTGAGTACCCCACTTCCATCGATTGCCTTTTCTCTTACTTACTTGGGTTTCTCGTTCTTGTTTCTTTTGTTTCTGCTTACATTACACTTTATCAACACAATCATTATTCATCTTTGCTTGGTTAAGTAGAAATTTTAGTATTTTTATTACCTACTCCCTGTGGATACGATACCCCACTCACTTGGGGTTTATTACTTCGATAAACCCGTGCGCTTATGGGTCACACGCAAGGGCCGTTGTCAAGTTTTTGGCACCGTTGCTGGGGAGTAGGCGTTAGAGATACTTTGCACTTTGTTATATTAGCCATTCATCATTCATTCTAATTCACATGTTCTTATTCTATCATCGTTCTGATTTGTTTTCTTTATTTTGGTGCAGCTCTAGGTTATAGCCCGAGGGAACCCTTCGATTTTAATTGAAGGTAATACTGAACTTGAACGTACACTCAGAAGAAAGGGTAAAGAGCCTGTGCAAGAACCATCGAATCTAACTGAAGTGGAATTTGAAGGGTCTAACAACATAGCAGAACATAATGAACAATAGAGAGCAATTTCTGATTACGCCAGACCATCAGTATTGGGGACACAATCTAGCATTGTGCGGCCCATGATTACAGCTCCGAACTTTGAGCTAAAGCCAGAATTCATCCAAATGATACAGCAGTCGGAGCAGTTCAATGGTTTGGTCGATGAGGATCCAAACAACCATATTGAAAACTTTTTGGAAGTTTATGACATCCTGAAGATTAACGGTGTTACGGATGATCCCTATAACTCCATGCAACGTTGTACAGTGTGAGGTGTTGAGACTGAGCGATTTCTCGGCCGGGACATAGTGTAGAGTTAGTCATGGTTGACCTTAGGTTTTGGACCGTGTGCTTTAGGATTTCCATGACTTATTAAGCATTAGTTAGGAAGCATAATAGTAGGTCTTGCACTTGAAACATTAGTCCTAGGGTAGCATTGTCCAAGTACCCCACTTCTATCGATTGCCTTTCTTCTCACTTACTTGGGCCTCTCGTTCTTGTTTCTTTTGTTTCTGCTTACATTACACTTTATCAACACAACAATTATTCATCTTTGCTTTGTTAAGTAGAAATTTAAGTATTTTTATTCCCTACTCCCTATAGATACGATACCCCACTCACTTGGGATTTATTACTTTGACAAACCCACACACTTGCGGGTCACACGCAAGGGTCGTTGTCATGTTTTTGGCTCCGTTGCCTGGGAGTAGGCATTAGAGATTCTTTGCACTTTGTTATTTTATCCATTCATCATTCTGATTTGTTTTCTTTATTTTAGTGCAGCTCTAGGTTATGACCAGAGAGAACCCTTTGATATTAATTCAAGGTGATCTTGAACTTGAATGTACACTCAGAAGAAAGGGTAAAGAGCTTGTGCGAGAACCATCGAATCTGGCTGAAGTGGAAGTTGAAGGGTCTGACAAAATGGCAGAACGGAATAAACAATAGAGAACACTTTCTGATTACGCCAGACCGTCAGTATTGGGGACACAATCTAGCATTGTGTAGCCCAAGATTACAACTCTGAACTTTGAGCTAAAGCCATCATGCATTTAAATGATACCGTAGATGGTGCAGTTCAATGGTTTGGCCGATGATCATCCAAACAACCATATTGAATACTTCTTGGAAGTTTGTAACATGCTGAAGATTAACGATGTTACGGATGATGCTATAAGATTGAGGGCTTTCCCATTTTCTCTAAAAGGAAGAGCAAAGTAGTGGCTACATTCTTTACCACGAGCATCCATCACGACATGGAATGAAATGGTCAAAGCTTTTCTTGCAAGGTTCTTCCCCTCAGGGAAATCGGTGAAGCTTCGTAATGAAATATCGTCGTTTGTACAGATGGAGCATGAATCCTTGTATGAGACATGGGAATGATTCAAGGACCTATTGCGGAAGTGTCCACAGCATGGTTTCCCCGAATGGATGATCATTCAGACTTTTTATAAAGGGTTGAATCCAAGTACAAGACAACTTCTAGATGCCGCCGCAGGAGGTACAATGGGGAACAAGAACCCTGAAGATGCCCGACAGTTGGTAGAGGAAATGGCCATGAATAACTACGAAAGGAATGCAAGGGAAAAGGAAGAAAGTTTTTGGACTCCATGAAAATGATGCGGTTACATCCTTAGCAACCCAAGTAGAGGTATTGAGCAAGAAATTGGATACATTGACTTCATCGAGGGTGGCCGCGATCATGAGTTGTGATGGTTGTGGGGGATTCACATATGCCGTCTGATTGTCCTATTTCAATTGTTACATCAGCCCCGACTGAATAAGTAGACTTTGTGGGCAATTTAGGAAGGGTACAAGGTAATCCTTATAGCAACACCTACAACTAAGGGTGGAGGAACCACCCCAATTTGTCATGGAGTAACCAAGAGCAGCAAAAGCCATACCACCTCATAAGTGCTTGTGTGATAAGAATACGAAGTGTTCTTTCCTTATGATGAGCATTACTTTCTTTTATTTGGTTTTAACGCTAATATGTGTGTTTTTATGTTACGTTCATGCATATAGGTTTTGAAGCCGAATCCTAGAGAAAGAAGCCAATGTAGATCGTGAGTGCACCATTTGGAGGAAATCTTGAGAAGGTTCAAACGTGAAGACATAAGTCGGGTTCAAGATGCTAGAATGTGTGCCAACCTCCTTATATTCAAGCTAGCACAATGATTTGGAGTGGCACAGAGGCAGTCACATTCTAAGTATTCTGGCTTGTGCATGTGTAACAAGATCTCCACCAACGTGGCCGTTCATTGAAGAAGCAAAGCGATCTACAACGTAAACATGTACCCATTTACGTTACCTCGATGAAAGCATGGTTTTGGGAGTGTTTCCGATCAACACTGTAGCAAAATACTATAGCAGGTACGGTTTACGGCCGGCCGAAGGAGTTGTCCAGAGAAGCCACACGCCCGTGCGTTAATTCCACACGGGCCATGTGAAATATTCACATGGGTGTGTGGATTCCCGATTCCAGCACTATTTAAGGACGATTTCAGCCCCGATTTCAGCATTCTTTTCTCCATCTTTTCCCCAACTTGGGAGAGGGCTGCGGTTAAGGTTTTGAGAGGTATTAGCTAGGGATTAGGAGAGGTTCTATTACTCTGACATTGCGCTTCGTTTGGAAGAAGGTTAGTGGGAGAACTTTCGTCGGCACCCATCCGGCGAGGTGTATCCTAGGCCGGACAAAGGGACCTTTGGACGAGTAGAGGACTCTCCCAAGACCCTAGTCATGACTATCGAGGGGGTTTTCTATGGATTCATTACTTTTACATTCAATTTCATTGATTGTAATTACCTCCATGGAGAGCCAAACTCCTTAGTGGGTACTTGGATTGTGAACCCTAGGATGTATTTGTTTCATTGAACCTTGTTATTATGCTTTCATTAATTGATGTTTTTATTGAGTTCCAATATTAAATGCATTGATTGTATGAATACTCCCTTAGAGTGACACTAGCGTTGAGAGTTATTGTTGGTAACCCTTATGAGTGAGTGGCACACCACGAGAGTTAGACAAAGTTAGATTGGAGATAGTTGAGAGGGTGAGCCGAGAGGTAGCGGAGTGTCCCCTTTACCCTCCGGTGTGATTTATTCTACCTCCAATTCCTTGAGTTCTTTGCGGTCATAATAGAGTGAATGGGCTAAGGGATGACCTTCCGCTAGGGCTTAGTTGCGAGTGCAATGGAGTGAAGCGTTGAAGTGATTTTAGCATCTAGGGCTTAATTGTGGCTAGGGACCTTCCGCTTGGAACAAAGGGTTAGGTCTACATATAGGAAGAGGATTTATCACTAGGAATCCCTAGAACTCATTGCAATTCTATACGAGTGCGAGGTTGAGAGATTGTTCAATTCCTCCTCCGGGATAGGTATAGGGTAAGACATGGTTGACTTTTAGATTTGGGACCATGTATTAAAGGATCTCCACGACTCATTAATGCATTAGTTAGGAAGCATAATAGAGGGATTTTTACACTTGAGATGATTGTCCTAGGCGGATCAATATCCGAGTACTCCATTTATATCGATGCCTTACCTCTCATTTACTTGTGCTCTTTCTCTTGTCTCTTTTACTTTTGTTTGCATTACATCTTACCACACAAATCACTATTCATATTTCGCTTAGTTCAGAAACAACTTAAGTATTTTTACTCACTATTCCCTGTGGATACGATACCCACTCACCTGGGATTTTATTGCTTCGACAAACCCATGCACTTGCGGGATATACGCAAGGGGCGTTATCAGCACCACCGGGTTTTCAACAACAACAAGCCCCAAACATGGAGAATAGAGTTTCAGTCTTGGAAACCTGGATGATTGACTTAGAGAAAGCCTTGACTAAATTTGTGCAATCATCGGATACATGGTTCTAATCGGTCGAGGCTACACTTCGTAACCACACCGCTTCATTGCACAATTTAGAAAATCAAGTGGGGCAAATTGTGAAGTCTCTTTCGGAGAGACCATAAGGAAGCTTGCTGAGTAATATCGAGACTAATCTGAGAGAACATGTGAAGGTAATCACTTTGAGAAGTGGTCGTGATGTTTAGGGTAGGCTTCCAAGTGAGAAGGCCAATGTTGAAGCACCCGAGGTCGTGGATGTTGAGGAGAGGGCTAACAAAGAGAAGGAGATGGCACCCCCACCTTACAAGCCAAGAATTCTGTATCCATCAAGATTGAAGAATGACCAAAATGATGAGCAATAAAAGAAGTTCTTGGGTATATTCAAACAATTGCACATCAATATTTCTTTTGTGGAGGCATTGTCTCAAATGCCTCGGTATGCCAAGTTCTTAAAAGATCTTTTGACCAACAAGTGGAAGTTGGAGGAGATTGCATCGGTGATCTTAGATGCCCTTATTCAGCGGTGTTGCAAAAGAATATACAGAACAAGAAGAAAGACCCCGGAAGCTTTGTGATTCCATGCAACATTGGCAATTTGGGTGAAGAGATGGCATTGGCGGATTCGGGGGCTAGTATCAATGTCACGCCATACTTGTTTTTTCAGAAGCTAGGATTGGGAGAGCTTAGGCCCACTTGGATGACATTGCAATTGGCGGACCAAACAGTGAGTAATTCGAGGGGCATCATTGAAGATGTACTTGTCAAGATGGATAAGTACATATTTACTGTAGACTTTGTAGTGTTGGATGTCGATGAGGATGCAGATGTTCTTTTGATACTTGGGAGGCCATTCTTACACACTTCCAAAGCACTTATCGACATAGACGGCAGATGTTCTTTTCTCTTTTCTTGAAATCACTTGTTTCAATCCTCTCTTGGCACGGCAAGATTTTTTCTTTGGTAATGCCAGAGGCACAGGCACTTCGGACTCCACCACTTTATGGTACCACATTTCCTCCACCAATTAACTTGACTCATCATCTTTCAGGGTGTTCATCTTCTAAGAGCTCTAACAGTTTATCCTTCATGAATGTGTCCTACACATATTCAAAAACAAACTCATCAACCACATCGACACAATAACAAGTATCATCAAAATCCATAGAGTGTCTCATCAAGTCTTGAAGCTTGAAAGTGATCTCTTCCTCTCCTAGACGAAGTACCATCTGGACATCCTTCACATCAATTAAAGTTTTTGAGGTTTCTAAGAATGGTTGTCCCAAAATGAGAGGCACTTCCACCTTGTTTTTCACATCTAGAATTACAAAATCCACCGGTAAGATGAACTTGTCCACTTTCACCAACACATCTTTGATAATTCCTCTTGGTTACCGAATGGACCTGTCCACCAATTGTAATATCATTGTGGTAGCCTTTGGTTCTCCTAGCCCTGAGATTTTTTGGAAGATTCGATAAGGCATAAAGTTGATACTTGCACCAAGATTGGCTAGAGTTTTTTCGTCCACAAGTCCATACATTGTGCATGGGATGATAAATCCCCCAGGGTCTTTCTCTTTCTTGGGAGGCTTGTTGGTAATCAAGGCTGAACACTCTTCACTAAGCGTCACTTAAGACACTTCCTCAAGCTTCCTCTTGTTATTGAGCAGTTCCTTCGAGAATTTTACATATCTCGACATTTGAGCAAAAGCCTTAACGAATGGGACATTAATGTGCAAGTCCTTGAACACATGTAGAAATTTCTTGTACTACTCTCCTTGTTGATCTTTCTTCATCTTTACTGGATAAAGAAGTTTGGGTTGGTACTTGGGCATTTCAGTTTTTTCCTTACCCTATTCCTGTCCTTTCTCCTTACTATCAACTGGAGTCATAGAATCACTTTTCACTGTCTGCCTTGCTCTTGACAGAGTCTTAACAATCTCAACCTCAGGTTCAGTCTTGGTAAGGCATGGAAGTTGCTTACCACTTCTCAAAGTAATGGCCTTCAGAGATTCCTTGGGATTGACTTCCGTGTTACTAGGGAGAGAACCCAGAAGTTTTTCCTCAATTAACTTCAACATCTGAGTCATATGATGCTTTATATCAATTATACTATATTTATCATGAAATTATACATGTTTAGTATCTCAATAGTATGAAATTTCATCCTTTTGTTTACAACATTCTTTATTTCTATTTTAGGAAGAAAGATGTGAATTAGAGGATGTTTTGGACCAAAATGAAGCAAGTTGTTGAATCAAGGCTGCACAACGACTCACACCAGGTGTTATAGCAACACACAACGCTCAATGTCTACACTTATTACTACCATGATCAGGCCGTAGCAATATGAGCTCACTAGTAGCAACATAGAAGCTAAAACAGCCTCACAACCGTTGTTGTGAAGTCCATAATGGCCATTGTCCAGACACATAATGTGCAAAGACTATGCCAAGATGCGACTTAGAGCACAAGAAACAACTTACTCACAACCGGCATCATAACGCCATGGTGAGGCTGTGGCGGAGTTGATTATTATAAATACCCCAGTATTCTCTAAATTCAGGAAGAGTCTTTTCCCAAAGAAGCGAGGGAGGTCGGATTTCTGGAGATATGAGCTGTGGGAGATAGAGTTTCTTCCATATTATAATAGATTCTAGCAGATTTCTCAAGAGTACATCAACAAGCATCATCGAAGAAGATCACGTGTGATAGGCATCTTCTAAGATCATCATCAGAGGGGTGTGAGTGACATACGTCATCAGACAATCTTGGGATCCTCTAACACCCATCTTTGGATAACTATTGGAGGGAGTTAGTCTAGGAATAAATTATACGCTTATTTATTCATTATTTGGTCATGTGGTTCTCTTGTGCTTTGATGCTTTGTTTTGTATGATCCATAAGAACCAAATTAAGGGGGAATTATATGTCTAGGTCCCTTGGTTATTATTTACCAATCTTGATTGACTAATATATTTTGTTCAAGTTTTCATAATCATTGTATGTTCTTAATTAATTATTTCATGTTATGTGGATGAGGAGGATATGCCCCTACATTGATGATGCCCATGCCATGATAGATCTATGCGGATTCTAAGAGGTTAGGCATAGCAAGATTTCAAGATTGGGGATTGATTGTCCCTTACGCTTAGGGTCTGCTTGGTATCTTCTCATGGAATTCCCGTAATTAAGGCAACCATAAGAGACTGGGGTTGAAGGGATTCCATCTTATGTTCTTAGTGATTTAGACCTAGTCGCCATGACTTATTAGGGCTAGTAGGTTTTTGAATTCCCCCATTTCGAACCTAGAACATGATTGATACTTAACACCTACCATAATTAATAATGAAAATAACATTAGTACATATTCCCAACTCCTTCTAAGTGTGCTTAACATCATCTCCGATTGTATTGTTTAATAGTGTTGTATAAGTAGAAATAAAGAAAGAGCGTAAATGATTAGGTTATTGATTAAGTGAAAAGGAAGTAATAGGAGACTCTCGCTGTTCCAAGGGATATACGATCCTCGTATTCATCCAAGATGTATTACTTGACGACCCGTACATTTGTGCTATCATGGACCAATTGTAGTATTAAATATATACTTGCATTCTTATATGACTACATAATTTACACACGCATAAGCCGTTTGCCAGTATTTCTCATCATTTCTTCAAGTCCTGAAAGAAGAATTTCATTGTCTTTCAATGTACCAAGTCAACAAAATTATGAGTTCATTGGAAGGTCTCGGTGGAGGAGAAGTTGATTAAACATTCTACTGTGGAGGCCTAGGTGATTGTTGTGCCACTTGCCCCGTTCCTTGCTGGCTCCAGGAAATATTCAGATGATTCCTCCAACCGGCATTTGTAGTGTGACTGTATAGGTTGTTTTGATAATGATGGTTCTACCCAACAAAATGAACTTGTTAAGTTTGCCCTTGCATCCATTTCAGAAGAAGAATATCTAGTATCAGAGTGGGGGCCCCCAATTCTCACAAGGAGGTATTGGGTGCTTGAGAACCCGATTGTATAGTATCTAACTTCTTCAAGATAGCCTCAACCTATGTTGCTAAAATAGTAATGGTATCCACTTGAGAAATCCTTGTTGCCTTCACCGGCTTTTCCTCTTAGAACTCCATTGATAGCTATTGTTTGCCATTTCCTTGATTAAACTGTATGGTGCACTCGGTTGTTTAATGCATAAGGATCCCTCAAAAGCTGCATCGAGCATCTACTTCATAGTACTGTTCAGCCCATTGTAGAAGATTTGGATTTGCATCCATTCAACTATTCCATGTTGCGGGTATTTCCTCAACATTTTTTGTGTCTCACCTAAGTGTCATACAAGGATTCAGAATCCAACTGTAGGAAGAAGGAGATTTTACTCCTCAACTTGGTGATTTTCATTGGTGATAAGTGCTTGTGCGATATGAATGCGAAGCGTTCATTCTTTATGTTGAGCATTACTTTTCTCGGGTTTTTACAGTAATATGTGTGTTTTTATGTTACTTCCGTGCAGGTAGGGTTGTGAGGCCGAGTATGAAGGAAAGAAGCCAATGTGGAGCACAATGCACTGATTTTTGGAGGAAATCTTGCTAAGGTTCAAACGCGAAGACATAGGTCGGGTGTGAGATGCTAGAGTGTGTGCCAACCTCCTCGTATTCTAGTTGGCACATCCATTTGGAGAGGCACAAAGGCAGTCACACTCGAGGATTCTGACTTATGCACATAGAACAAGAGCTCCACCAACTTGCCTATCATTGAAGAAGCAAGTGATCCACGACGTGAACGTGTGCCCGTTTGCGTTACTCCGATGAAAGTATGGATTCGGGAAGCTATTTAGGCTGGATACTATAGCAGGACACTGTAGCAACAAAGTAGCAAGTACTATAACAGCACTGTTCACAGCCGACCGAGAAAACAGAAGTTCAGAGAATCCACAAGGGCGTGTGAAAATTATCCACGCCCGTGTGGAAATTCCGATTTTAGTATTTTTTTCTCCATCTTTTCCCCAACTTGAGGGAGGGCTTTGGGTAGGGTTTTGAGGGGTATTGGCCAAGGTTTTTGAGAGGTTCTATGGCTCCGACGTCGTCATTCCTTAGGAAGAAGGTTGGTAGGGGAGCTTCCGTCGAGGCATATCCTATACCGGAAGAGGGAATCCTTGGACGACGAGTAGAGGACTTTCCACAAGACCATCGACATGACTATCGAGGGGGTTTCTTTATGGATTCATTACTTTTACATTCTATTTCTTTGATTGTACTTAGCTCCATGGAGAGCTAAACCCCTAGTGGGTACTTGGGTATTTGTGAACCCTAGGATGTAATCGTTTCATTGAATCTCTTTATTATGCTTTCAATTAATTAATGTTTATTGTGAGTTCCAATCTTGAATGCTTGATTGTATGAACATTTCCCATAGAGTGACACTAGGGTTGAGAGTTGTCGTTGGTAACCTTGTGAGTGAGTGACACACCACGAGTGTTAGAGAAAGCTAGGTTGGAGAGGGTTGAGAGGGTGAGTCGAGAGGTACAGGATCGTCCCCTTTCCTCTCCGACGTGATAGATTCTACCTCCGTTCCTTGAGTTCTTTGCGGCCATAATAGAGTGAATGGTTTAAGGGATGAACTTCCGCTGGGGCTTAGTTGCGCGTGCAACGGAGTGAAGCGTTGAGGTGATCTTAGTATCTAGGGCTTAATCGTGGTTAGGGACCTTCCACCTGGACCAAAGGGTTAGGTCTATAATTAGGAAGAGATTTATCAATTGGAATCCCTATAGCTCATGGCAACTCTATGCGAGTGCGATGTTGAGAGGTTATCTAATTTCTCCTCCGGGACATGTATAGAGTTAGGCATAGTTGACCTTAGATTTGGGACTATGTAATTAAGGATTTCCACGACTCACCATTGCATTGATTAGGAAGCATAATAGAGGGTTCTTGCACTTGAAACAATTATCCTAGGCGGAGCATTATCCGGGTACCCCATCTTTATCGATTGCCTTACCCCCTTCTTTACTTTTGTTCTCTTACTTGTTGTTTTTATTGTTGAGAATTGAATCATTGTCACACTTATCATCATTGATCTTTCACATAGCTAAGAAGCGAATTAAGTATTTTTATTCCCTATTACTTGTGGATTCGATACCCGCTCATCCGGGATTATTACTTCGACAAACCCGTGCACTTGCGGGATATACGCAAGGGGATCTTGTTATCCTCTTTTCGCTTTCACATATCTTACCGATTTTCAAAGTTTTCACATTTATTTATTCGGTAACCTTTTTATCCTCTTTTCTTCGCCAACTCTTGTTTTTCACAAATTAATTATCTTTAATTGTGAATTTTCATTTTTACAATGCATGGTGTATGTTTAGAAAGCATCTGGACGTGGTTCTAAGTTGAATTTTTGAGAGTTGTTGTGCACCCGTGCGGGACTTTCACGCCCTGCAGATCCACACGGGCGTGGGTAATTTCCACAAGCCAGTGTGGAATTCTGCAGTATACTGATGTTGAGCTGCTTTGATTGTTTTCTTCTTTTGTACGACAGATATGACTCCTCGCGTGAAGAAGAACGAAGTAAAGCATCTCAGAGTCAGCCCACCCGAGCCACTACACTTGGATTTCTCAAATCCCGAGCATCAGACTCGATTTGAGAGACTTTCAGCACTTGGTTTTGGTCAGACTTGTTTCGCGGATTTGCAAGTGCTGAGAGATATTCAGCGGGGTGACGAGCTGGCTAATAAAATTGATGAGATGCTAGCAGTAGGAAGCTGGAGGAGGCTACTGACGATCAGTGAGCCAGCTTACCGCGCATTGACGCTCGAGGTTTTAGCGTCTTTTGAGTTTCGGTTGATGCATGGGAGATTTGATACTATGGATGCTATACAATTTCGGGCATTCGGACATCCATTTTCCATGAGTGTCACTGAGTTTTTGATTCGGTTGGGCCTGTACGATATTGCTTATACAAGTACAGTGGAGTATGGACGAATACCGGCGGATTTTCCAGTATCAGTGACCCCACATCATGCGTATAGGATTCTGTGTGGACATAGGGAGTATGAACCGGGGTTATCGAAGGCCACTAGCCTATCCTGGTCGAGCTACAGGTATTTACACGCAGTTATCAACAGGTCGGTGTCAGGTCGAGCTGACAACACATCTGCTCTGACCATGCAAGATCTTCTCTTTTTATACTCCATGGCCCGCAATGTGCCGATTCACTTGTGGTGCATATTAGCAGATATTCTGAGGTACCAGGGTCAGTCTGTGAGAGTGGGTTTATTATTTGCTGGCCCCTACATTAACACGCTCATTTTGGGAATGGGTTTGGGGGATCTTTTACGTGGTGCTGAGAGAATAGTTGCGCCTACCCCTCTTGCGTTTGATACGATCAGGATGATGGGGTTGGTAAGGAGATGTGGGCCAGGGGTCTATATTCTTACTACAGCTACCTCAGAGACCGCCAGGAGTGAAGGAGTTACTGTGGAGGGTTCCCCGCAGATTCCCAGACCTCCCAAAGCATAGGGTCCTCGAGCTTATGACCGTATTGAGAGGCTTGAGAGCGTTGTGAGAGAGATTCAGACCTAGATGGCGGAGCTCCGCGCTATACAGTCATCTTAGTATACAGATCTTATGGCCCGGTTTGACTTTCTACGAGATCAATTGAGATCCAGACCCTCAGTTCCTCCGGCACCCTCATTCCCTACCCCAGCACCGGTGGACCAACCATGTGCATCTTCACCAGTAGCAGCAGCAGCACCTGAGCCCGAGGATGACACCGACATTTGATTTTTAGTTCTTTTTATTTTATGCATTTTATTTTAGACTTGTTCACTCAGAAAGGATTCTCCTTCTGAGTTTATTTTCATTTTGCATCTCGAGTTGTATTCATTGTCTATCTTTTATATATACTCGAGATATTTTGTTTTTATTGAGCTTCACTTGGGAATTGAGACTTAGTCATGGGTTCTGCCAAGGTGCTTAGGCACTTAGCCGTGTGAGCTTCACAACCCATCGGAACACTACCCCTATGGAATTAGCATCATCAAACGCAACAATAGGAGTCAGGGGAGTATTGTTTTGATTGCTTCTCCCACATTTGCTTTTCAACGATATATATTTTGAGTGAGCTTGCATGTGTACATTGGGGACAATGTACAACTTAAGTGTGGGGGGTGGGGGGGAGTTTCATAGTGCACACATTCTTTTCTATTGTTCTTGATTGATATATGCTCACATAGCCAATTGCGGTTCACCTTAGTTGCAAGGATTGTATTCTTGAGTTTAGGAGAATTTCTAACATTGAATGTTTTCATGCTCTAGTTTTGCTTGAATGTCTAGGAATTTTTGCCCGATTTATACTTGTTACCCTACTCACTTATTAGACTCTTTTGGAAACTCAAGTTTGATGTTAAAGGGACTAGTTATAGTTATTTCTTGTGTTGAATTAAAAAAAAAAAGTTTAGTTTTATTGGTTATTTGTGCTTGTGGGTGGAAAGAGCTACCACCTATGAAGTATGAAGCTACTCTCAAAAGTCGGATACTAGTTATGCCCTAATGAGAGAAAGAGCTATCTCATAGGATGAGTGAAAGCTACCACTCCGGTAGAAAGAGCTACCACCTCGAAAGTGTGAAAGCCACCTTAGCGGCCGCTTTGGAAAGGGCTACCTTAGAGGATGTGTGAAGCTACTACCATCTTTCAAATTGTTGTCACTTTTGTAGGTAAATAAGTCCCTTGTACTTAGAACTTTGAGGAGTATACCTTGGGTTGGTTTGAGTGAGTTCACACACGTACACGATTTCGGGTTTGTTGTCTTTTTTTTATTCAAGTTTTTGGCTAGAGCATTGATTTTTATATTTAATGTTGAAATTTCCCTTACTTGTAGAATGCTCTCTTTGTATACTTTGGTGAACCTAAGGCCAAGCACTTTCAATATTTTCTTCATTGATGCACATAATGTTTAATTTTTGCTTGAGGACAAGCAAAAGCTTAAGTGTGGGGGAGTTTGATAAGTGCTTGTGCGATATGAATGAGAAGCGTTCATTCTTTATGTTGAGCATTACTTTTCTTGGGTTTTACACTAATATGTGTGTTTTTATGTTACTTTCATGCAGGTAGGGTTGTGAGGCCGAGTATGAAGGAAAGAAGCCAATGTGGAGCACAATGCACTGATTTTTGGAGGAAATCTTGCTAAGGTTCAAACGCGAAGACATAGGTCGGGTGTGAGATGCTAGAGTGTGTGCAAACCTCCTCGTATTCTAGTTGGCACATCCATTTGGAGAGGCACAAAGGCAGTCACACTCGAGTATTCTGACTTATGCACATAGAACAAGAGCTCCACCAACTTGCCTATCATTGAAGAAGCAAGTGATCCACGATGTGAACGTGTGCCCGCTTATGCTACTCCGATGAAAGTATGGATTCGGGAAGCTATTTAGGGTCTGGATACTATAGCGTGACACTCGTAGCAACAAAGTAGCAAGTACTTGTAGCAAAGACTGCTCACAGCCGGCCCGGAAAAATGAGTTCGGAGAATCAACACGGGCTTGTGGAAATTATCCACGCCTGTGGAAATTCCGCAAAGTGCGTGAAGCATCCACGCCCGTGTAGTCTCCCGATTCCAGCCCTATTTAAAGCCGAATCAGCCCCGATTTTAGTATTTTTTTCTCCATCTTTTCCCCAACTTGAGAGAGGGCTTCGGCTAGGGTTTTGAGGGGTATTGGCCAAGGTTTTGGAGAGGTTCTATGGCTCCAACATCATCATTCCTTAGGAAGAAGGTTGGTAGGGGAGCTTCCGTCGAGGCGTATCCTATACCGGACGAGGGAATCCTTAGACGACGAGTAGAGGACTTTCCACAAGACCATCGACACGACTATCGAGGGGGTTTCTTTATGGATTCATTGCTTTTACATTCTATTTCTTTGACTGTACTTAGCTCCATTTAGAGCTAAACCCCTAGTGGGTACTTGGGTATTTGTGAACCCTAGGATGGAATTGTTTCATTGAATCTCTTTATTATGCTTTCAATTAATTGATGTTTATTATGAGTTCCAACCTTGAATGCTTGATTGTATGAACATTTCCCCTAGAGTGACACTAGGGCTGAGAGTTCTCATTGGTAACCTTGTGAGTGAGTGACACACCACGAGCGTTAGACAAAGCTAGGTTGGAGAGGGTTGAGAGGGTGAGTCGAGAGGTACATGAGCGTCCCCTTTCCCCTCCGACATGATAGATTCTACCTCCGTTTCTTAAGTTCTTTGCGGCCATAATAGAGTGAATGGTCTAAGGGATGAACTTCCGCTGGGGCTTAGTTGCGCGTGCAACAGAGTGAAGCGTTGAGGTGATCTTAGTATCTAGGGCTTAATCGTGGTTAGGGACCTTCCACCTTGACCAAAGGGTTAGGTCTATAATTAGGAAGAGATTTATCACTTGGAATCCCTAGAGCTCATGGGCAACTTTATGCGAGTGCGTGGTTGAGAGGTTATCTAATTTCTCCTCCGGGACATGTATAGAGTTAGGCATAGTTGACCATAGATTTGGGACTATGAAATTAAGAATTTCCACGACTCACCATTGCATTGATTAGGAAGCATAATAGAGGGTTCTTTCAACTTGAAACAATTATCCTAGGTGGAGCATTATCCGGGTACCCCATCTTTATCAATTTCCTTACCCCCTTCTTTACTTTTGCTCTCTTACTTGTTGTTTTTATTGTTGAGAATTGAATCATTCTCACACTTATCATCATTTATCTTTCACATAGCTAAGAAGCGAATTAAGTATTTTTATTCCCTATTCTCTGTGGATTCGATACCCGCTCATCCGTGATTATTACTTCGACAAACCCGTGCACTTGCGGGATATACGCAAGGGAATCTTGTCAACTGGAGTAAAGTATCTCTTAAGAGAAGTCTCGGTCATCTACTTACATGTAGTGATAAACCCTTTCGGCAAGGAATTTAGCCATTGCATGGTCCTTCCTCTCATAGAGAATGGAAGGAATCTAAGCTGAACAACATCCTCAGACATGTTGTTCACCTTGAAAGTATCACTAATTTCCAAGAAATTTTTCAAGTGTTCATATGAGTCTTTATCTTGAAACCCGTCAAATTGGCACATCTGCTTTGCCATCTATATAAAATTGGGCTTCAACTCAAAATTGTTTCGCCGTAATTGGAGGTAAAATAATGCTAGAGCCCACTCATTCCAAGTTTGGTCAACAAAATCTGAAATGCTTTGTTGTTGATTCCCGCAATTTCTTCCTCTTTATTCACCCAAATACTAATTTTCACATACCCGGTTTCATTTAGATTGACTTGCCTCAATCTTTTTTGAAAACTTCTTACGATTTGTGTATTTGGGGCTTGCTAATGGAGATGAAGTAAAATTGTTCCTTCACAAGATAAGATAGAACACTATGAGCTCAAGATTAAGAATTGAAATAAGAAAGATGAATGAATGATCAAAAAGAGAAAAGCAATATTTACAAATATGAACAATATAAACAAAACTATATCACTAGAATCCTAATTTTCCTAGAAGTTTCTAGTCGCCGGCAATGGCGCCAAAAGCTTGATGCACTCGATGCAAGTGTACAGATCGTAACAAGTAATATAGTGGTACCCCATGAGAGTTAGGGTTGTTAAACAACAGGGACTAGATTTCTAGTACTAATTGCTTGTCTAATGTCTAGTAGATCAAGAATCATTTGGTGGAGTGAATCACTAAAGAAGAGTAAAAGATAAGGGTGAAATTATAAGCAAAGACTAGGATCAAGTTTTCAACAAAAAGAGAGTAATGCCCCAGGAATATTCCTATGTTCCAAAGTGTACCGACTTGCTTCTAATGTCTACCAAGTACATCCTAAGATCCTTGCAAGTGCTCTAAAGCAATGTTGTATCTACGGCTATCAAATATACCAAATACTGCAAGTGTAACAGCAGGCTTCGTACGGGCCAAGTTTTACAATTATGGAAATAATCAGAAACTATGGTAATCCACACACGCCAAGTTTTACACAAACATCTATACAAATCAAGCACACCAAGTTATGCAAATACATGAATAAATAGAAGAATATGTTAGAACTCCATAGAAATTAAAAACAAGTAGTCAAAGTATACTAAACAACATAGCTCAACATCCTGGGGCACCGTGGAATGGTTAGCCCCTCACGAACTCAGACAACTGAGAAGAATGAAGGAATGCATAAAGGAGAGAAATCATGACTTCCTCCTTTTACAAGATCTTCTTAGTTGAGCTTTAAAACTTCATGGATGAGCTAACTCTACTTCCCTTGTGCCTCAAACTCGACATTGATCCCTTTAGACGGTGTAGTAAAGCTTGATTATCATCCTTTTGAAAGCACCCCCCTTTTAGAAGAAAACTCCCAAACCAAAGATGATAAGAAACACAAAATTTGGGAGTTAAAAATGAACTTTCGTGTTCAACACGATTTAAGCATGGTCGTGCTCAGACCTTGCTCTTTTATGGGACATCTAAGTGAATCGGCAAAGTGTCTTCCAGAGAAAATCACTGAGAAAGCAAGATTGTGCTTTGCTTGAGTAGGATCGTGCAAGATGCCTACTGGTCGTGCTTCCCTTGTGAGCAAATGTTGCTTTAATTCATAGAAAATCATAGGAAAGAAGCACGATGGTGCTCCAACTGTACTTATCTGGAAAGCATCCCCATGCTTGGTTAGCTACTTAAGCATTTTCAAACAATTATAGTCACGGGGATAAAGAATGATTGTGCTCTGCCTGTGCTTGGCTTGGACATAGAGAAATGTACATTTTCTGCTTGTTTTATCCTTGATTTCACTCCTAATTACTTTGAACCCTAAATTCTTGCACCATGAACAAATATACCCATAATACCATTGAATATATCCAGAATGTGCTAAAAGACAAGCAAAAGAATGAATTGGGAGTAAGAAAAACAAGATATGAATTACACTCATCACTCTTGCCAACTGTCCAACTTTATTTTCCAAGTTCTTGATTGATGCTTGAATGTTTCGTAATGTCATACCAAACTTGTCCATTCTCACATCATTACTAGTCATATGCTTGGCCAAAACATCTTCTATTAAGACCTTCCTTTTTGGTTATAGTTGTTGGGAATGGTATTGATAGTTCTGTTACGGGGGAGGCCTCTGTTACTGACCTTGTCTCCAGTAGAAGTTAGGATGGTTCCTCCATCCTAAGTTGTAGGTGCTGCTATATGAGTTATTTTAGTTCCTCTGACCTCCTCCGATATAGTCAACCTATTCCATAGGAGCTAGTGCTAAACTTAATATCAGGCACGGAGATGCTCTATGCCATCCTCCACAAATTTCACAAAACAAAACAGCCCTTGAATTCAAGCTGGCACCCTAACCATTGCTCACTAGTAGATCCAGCTTTCATGTGAGCGCATCTACTTTCACCGCTAAAGTGGTGTCTCAGTCTATCTCATGTAGCCCGGCCACCCTTAGCTGTCTCCCTCTTGAATTCTAGTGTGATTCATTGTTTGCCATATCTTCGAATAACTATTCTACTTCTTCAGGATACTTTTTACTCAGAGATCCTCCTGTTGTGGTTTCAATGATATGCCTAGTCTGGTAGTTTAGCCCATTGTATAAAATTTACAATCTACTCTAGGAACTGAATCCATGATGTGGGCACTGCCTAAGAAGGTTCTTAAATCGTTCATGCGCCTCGAACAGTGTTTATGATTCTCTTTCCTAAAATGTTAAGATCTCCTGCCTGATCTTCACTACCTTGCTTGGTTGGAAGTACTGTCCAATGAATTTCTCCACTAAGTCATTCCATGTCTTGATTGAACCTAGTGCTAGATAAGTAAGCCACTGATACACCTTTTGTGTGTGTGTGTGTGTACCGTAGGTGCACGGGTTGTCGAAGTAATAAAATACCCCGGTGAGTGAGTAGTTGATTCCGCAAGGAATAGTTATCCAGAAACACAAGTATTGCTACTCAACTATAGTATCAATGCAAAAAAAAAAGTAAAAAGAAAAGAGAACAATCAAGAATGGGAAAGAGAGGTAATCGATGGTAAAATGGGGTACTCGGACAATGCTCACCCTATGACTATTGTTTCAAGTGCAAGACTAATATTATGCCTCCTAATTGGTTTTTAATGAGTCATGGAAACCAAAAGACACACAGTCAAAAATATAAGGTCGACCGTGACTAGTCCTTTGCACTATGCCCCGACAGAAAGGGATAGTCTCATCGCCTCACACTGTACAGGACTGCTTGGAGCTCAAGGGATCCCAAGTGAAAAACCCTATTCCCTAATATAGATTTAACCCTTTGGTCCATGCGAAAGACCTCTAGTCACGATTAAGCCCCAGCACTAAGGATTACTTCAATACTTCACTCTGTACCTCGCGCAACTAATCCCTAGTGGAGTTTGTCTTTTAGCAGTTCACTCTATCATGACCTCAAAAAACTCTTGGGATGTGGAGGTAGGATAAATCACGTTGGAAGGAAAAGGGGACGTTCCGCTACCTTTCGACTCACCCTCTCAACCCTCTTCAATCTCGCTAAGTCTAATCCTATTGAAGTTGTCACCCCTTCAATGGATTACCTAGATAGATACTCAATCCTAGTATCACTCTAAGGGAATACCAAATCAACAAGCACACGAGAATGAAACTCAAATAAAACATCAATTAAAGGAAACAAAATCATCCTAAGGTTTACAATTCCAAGCACCCACTAGGGGTTTAGCTCTCCATGGAGCAATACAAAATCGACAATGAAATTGCAAGTAAATACAAGCAATCCATAGATAAAAACCCATTGTAGTCCGTAACGATATTCTTGCGGAGCCGCCTCATCTTTTCCAAAGGTTCCCTTGTCAAACCTAGGGCATACCTCGCCAAATCAATGCCAACGAAACCTCCCCAAATAGTTCTCCTCTAAAGGAATTCAATGTCAAATGCCATAGAACCAATATAAAATCTAGCAAAAGTATCTCCAAACCTTTGCCGCACTTGCCCCAAAAGATGGGCAAAAGATAGTATGAAGATTCCCCAAATAAAACTCTCAAAGCAGTATTTATAGGGCTGAAATCGGGCATTTACAGACCCTTTGGAAATTCCACACGGGAGTGTGAATTTCCAGGTTTTCTGGTTTCATGCGCGCTATGAATAGTACTGCTACAGTGATTTTGCTATTGTGTTTTGCTACAATAAATTACTACAGTGCTTCACCGAAACGCTCCCGAATTCACTCTTTTCATCGAGGCCGTATAAATGGGCACATATACATGCGGTAGATCATGCCACATCTTCAATGAATGTGGACTGCCTTTGTGCCCCTCCATATTGTGTATTCACTTGAGCACAATGGAGGTTGGCCCACACCCCCATGTCTTTGAGCATAACTTGTGTCTTCACCTTTTTTCGATACAAGAACTTCGTCAACAATCACGTCCATGATCTACATTTGTTTCTTTTTTCCAAATTTGTCTTCACAACACTTAATGCACAAAAGAACACAAATACACATGAATGAGCTATAAAATCTTATAAAAGTAATGCTCAATGTAAGAAAAGTATACTTTCGTATTACTTTTACACAAGCACTTATCAAACTCCTCCACACTTAACCTTTTACTTGACCTCAAGCAAAAATAAATATTCAAGCATATAAGAAGAAAAATTGAACATGCTTAACCTTAGGTTCACGAAAAGCATGCAAAAGCGGCATTCTACAAGTAAGGAAGAATTTCAAACACCGAATAAGAAGAATCATTTCTTTAGCTAAAAACTTGAATCAAAAAGTACAACAACCCGATATTGTGTAAGTGTGTGTAAACTCACTCAATTCAACCCAACATGTACTTCTCAAAGCTCTTGTTAAGAGGGACTTATTTATATACAAAAAGAAAAAGGTAGTAGCTTCACACATGCTCTAAGGTAGTCCTTTCCTAAGTGGTTGCCAAGGTGCCTTTCACACTTTCGAGGTGGTAGCTCTTTCTACCGAGGTAGTACCTTTTACTCATCCTATGTGATAGCTCTTTCTCTCATTAGAGCATAACTAGTATCCGACTTATGAGAATAGCTTCATACTTCATAGGTGATAGCTTTTTCCACATCCAATGCACAAACAAAACAAACACATATTTTTTCTTTTTCTTTCATTTTTGCTCTTTTTTCACATAAATTAAAAAATAGAAACTTGCTAAAAATAGTCCCTTAAATGTCAAACTTGAGTTTCCACAAGGTTTAATGAATAAGTAGTGCAACAAGAGTTAATCAGTCAAAAATTCCTAAAAATTCAAGTAAAACTAAACCATGATAGTATTCAATGTTAAAAATTTTCCTAATTTCAAGAATACAACCGTTGCAACTAAGGTGAACCGCCATTGGCTACATAAGTATGAACAAAGAATGCATAAGTATAGAACATGTGTAATGTGAACCCCCTCTTTTTCCCCCACGATAAAGAAGTATAACAATAAAAACATGTGTGGAGATGGGCAATTGAAACAATACTCCCCTGAACTCCTAGTGTACGTTTGATGGAGCTATATTCGTTGAGAGTTGAGTTCCAACGGGTAGTGAAGTACACACGGCCATATAAAAAGCCACATGACTGTGCCATGACTATTCCTCAATTCCAAGACTCACAAGACCATCTGCACGTATACATAAGGGGGTTCAGTAAAGCTCAACAAAAACAAAATAAAATATATTCTATAAAGATATGAAATGAAACACAACTCGATACAAATAAAAAAACAATAAGATAAACTCGGAAGGATGATCCTTTCTGAGTGATACAACTCCCAAAATAAGATGCAGAAATAAAATGCTAAAAACATAAAGACAAAGAAATATAAAGACGTCTTAAGAATTGGTGTCATGCTTTGCTGGTGGTGTTGGTTGTGTGATAAACGCCTAAATGTATGTATTTTATATGTATTAATCTTGTATCATTTGTGAATATGTTAACGAATTGATGCCCGTTTTATGTCTAAATTGGTTATTTCGGTGTTGCAGGTCTTAAATGAGTCGAACGATGCTCAAAAAAATGTAAATCGGATGAATTCGACACCAAAAACGGCATTTTGGGTCCAAAGACTGTAGCGGCACTGTAGCGGTATTGTAGCAGGTCATTGTTCTTGCTCGCGGGCATTTGGTCGTGAGTTTCACGGGCTCCATGCGCCCGCATGGGTGCCCGTGAGGTTTGCTGGAAATTCTCAATACTCGATACTGTAGCGGAAAATACTGTAGGTAAAACACTGTAGCGACTACGTAGCACCGCATGTTTTCTGGGCATTTGGCTGTGAGCTTCACGGGCTCCATGCGCCCGCATGGATGCCCGCATGGACTGACGGGATATAAATGAAACCGATTTTTTTCTAGGGCAAAGGGAGGAGTTTTTTTGGGAGAGTTCTTGGAGCCGATTTTTCACCAGTCTTTAGGAGGCAAGATCACACGTTTTGGAGAAGGGAAATCAAAGGGAGAAGCTCGGTTTTTGGCTAGATCTTCATCGATCTCTTCTTTGGGAGTTTGTAGACGACTGAGGGAAGCCGCCCCTCATCGCGGGCGTCCGTGGGAAGCATTTCCACCTAGCTTGGCTTGTCTTCCTACTTCTATTGTTTGAGGGAGTTTTCTTATGCCATTTGTAGTTGTTTTTCATGGACTTGTTGCTTGTATTTGTTTGCATGGATCGAGTAGACCCCAAGGTCACCGGATGCCGGTGAACCTTGGGGTGAACTTGTGTATTTGGATGATTTAATTTTTGTCTATTGCAATTGTTGTGTATTTGTGATTCATTCTTGGTGCATTTGATGTGTTGCTTACATGAGAACTCTGTAAACCAACTTCTAGGTTGTACTTGGTAGCGTGACCATCGCCCTTGTACTAGACACACCAAGTTTGAAGGGATTCATGTACGAATACGCCCGTGACCATCGGGTATTCTCGCACTCCCTCCACCATTAGGGCTAGACCAAGTTGTGTTCCGGCCCTAATTAGGGATTTCCCCACTTGTTAATGCAATCGTATGAGGATTTGATCAGAAGAAATTCTGTGTCAATACTTATACCGGATTAGGGGTTAATTGCCGTGACCATCGGGTTGATCTAATTTAGGAAATCTCTAGGTCCAAACCTTCAATTGCATGACATTCTTAGCATCCTTTGCACTTTAGTAGCCCCTAGGGAATCCGCATCCGTGACCATTTCTTTCCCCTGATTTTATACCCCTACCTTATCATAGACTCCATTTGTAGTTCTTTTATTTCAAGTAATAGATTAGAGAAACCCTTCGAATCATTCGGCTAGACAATACGCAAAGAGGAAGTAAGAGTAGATTCTTGGGCCCAGGGAATACGACCCTCTCGTGCTCGCACGAGGGGTATTACTTGACGACTCCGTGCACTTGCGGATCGCTCATCAAATTTTTGGTGCCGTTGCCGGGGACCCACAAGGAATACTCGGAAAACTTAGAGTTTATTGATTTTGCCATTATTTCTTCAATTCTGTACATTTGATTCTTTTTTTAGTCATTTTTTTGCACATATTTTTTTCCTTTTTACTTGCCTTTTATTTTTGTTTTTACTATCGTCCCTCTTATTTCCTAATCATTGACTCTCATTACTGTGCAAGGCACCATCTTATGACACGCGCCAATCAAGCAAATCTTGTAGAACCTGTCAACGAAATCGAGAGAACCTTGCATCAAAGACTGAGAGAGGTGGCTGAGAGTTCAGAACATCAAGGAACACGAGTTGAGATTAGTGAACCTTCAGTCATGGCAGAACCAAGGCGCACCTTGTCTGATTATGAAAGACCTCAGTTTACTGGTGAGGAATTCAGTGTGCATGCTCCCACCGTGCCTGCTAATAACTTTGAAATCAAAGCAAGCACAATTGGGATGGTCCAAAATTCCGTACAATTTGATGGGTTGGCTGATGAAGACCCGCATGCTCATTTGTCTCGCTTCCTCCAAATTTGTTCCACCTTCAAGATTAACTCAGTGTCCGATGATGCGATAAGATTGAGATTATTCCCTTTCAGTCTAAGGGGAGCAGCATATAGATGGCTCACTTCATTGGCTCCGGGATCGATCACCACATGGAAGGAAATGGTGGACAAATTTCTTGCTAGGTATTTCCCACCAAGCAAAGCCGCTAGATTGAGACAAGAGATTTCTGCATTCCGACAAGGGGACTCCGAGACACTCTTTGAGGCACATGAGAGATTCAAGGATCTCCTACGCAAGTGTCCCCATCATGGCTTTTCCTCGTGGATGAGGATCCAGATGCTTTGCAATGGCCTGAATTATGCAACCAGACAGCTCATCGATGCTGCAGCAGGGGGGTCATTGAGTAGTAAAACCCCTGAGGATGCTGAAATCTTGATTGAAAACATGGCAAGTAATGAGTGTCATTGGTCTACTAGGCAAAAACCCCCTAAGGCAGCTGGAATTTATGAGATAAATGACAACACCGTGCTAGCCGCCAAGGTTGAGGCCCTAACAAAGAGATTCGATCAGTTTGTGTTGGGTACGAGCTCAAATTCTGGTGCAGTTTTGTCTTGCGAGACTTGTGGGGCCGGGCATGCTACTGTTCAGTGCCCAATTTCAATAGCCTCAGATGCCCCAGTTGAGACAGTTGATTATGTTGGGGGAGCTCCCAGAGGCCCGGGGAATCCTTATGGAAACACATATAATCCGGGGTGGAGGAATCACCCAAATTTTTCTTGGGGTCAACAATAGCAACATCGGCCCCCGCAGCCACAGGGACTTCCACCTCAACCTCTTCAGAGCTCGAGAAGAAGTTCACCATCGAAGATGTGTTAGCAAGGTTTATGATCAATACCGAGGCAAAAATTTGTGAACATCAACAACCAATTTCGTCAAGTAAACACTCGCTTTTGAGGAATGTTCAAGCCTCCATTCAATCATTGGAAAACCAGGAGGGGCAACTTGCTAGG
The DNA here is from genome assembly GCF_009730915.1 of Dioscorea cayenensis subsp. rotundata. Classification (NCBI taxonomy): domain Eukaryota; kingdom Viridiplantae; phylum Streptophyta; class Magnoliopsida; order Dioscoreales; family Dioscoreaceae; genus Dioscorea; species Dioscorea cayenensis. Next base: position 13,269,264 of record NC_052474.1, read on the forward strand.
GCAAACTCTGAGCGACCACCGGGTAGCTTACCTAGTAACACCGAAAAATAATCCAAGGGAGCATTTAAAAGCCGTCACTCTCAGGAGCGGGAAGCAGGTTGAAGCACGAGCCGAGGAGGGCTCAAGCACTAAACATAATGGGGTAGCCGCACGGGAAGACCCTAAGCCATCTGAGAGTGAACTTGAAGGGGTAAAGGAAAAAAACAAGATGAAGGAAACCATTCAACTACCAACACCAAGGATACCCGAGTACAAGCCGGTGATCCCCTATCCCGGCTAGGGTCGAGGCAAGATAAGGACGAGGCTCAATTCAAGAAATTCCTCAATGTATTCAAGCAGTTGCACATAAATATCCCTCTTGTTGAAGCGTTAACTCAGATGCCCAAGTATGCAAAGTTTATGAAAGACCTACTGACTAATAAGAGAAAAATTGGAGGAATTAGAAACAGCTTGCACTACCACGGAACTCGCTCTCGCAATGATTCGTAGGAAGCTCCCCCGAGAAATTGACCCGATCCCCGGGAGTTTCATTATTCCATGTGTGATTGGGGAAGGCATGCAAGAAAAAGCCTTAGCGGCACTGGGGCTAGCATCAATGTAATGCCTTACAAGCTATTTTTAAAATTGGGATTAGAAGACATGAGGCCCACAAGGATGACGATACAACTTGCAGATCGTTCTATCAAGAAGCCCCGCGGTGTTGTTTGAGGATGTGCTAGTTAGAGTAGACAAGCTCATTATCCCTGTGGATTTCATTATTCTTGATGTGGATGATGATGTTGAAGTCCCATTGATCCTCGGGCGACTGCTTTCTTAACACCACCGGTGCCCCTCATTGATGTAAAAGGGGGAAAAATGACATTGAGAGTGGGGGATGAGGAAGTCATTCTCACTCTTCCCGTGGCCATGAAACACACCTTGGACCACGACGATCCCCTCTACTTTACTGATGAAACTGATATGATTATTACTGATTGTGTGCAGGAGGTCTTGGCAATTAACCCCTTGGATGAATTCTTGGAAGGAATGGATAGCGATGAGTGCAAGGAGAACAACCCACTTCCCACACATGTAAAGCATGTAGGCTATGTGGGAACATTTCCGTGGGTCGAGTAATAAGAAGAAATCAACCACAAGGAAAAATTTGGTGTAAGAGGGACAAGAAACAGAAATTGGGGATGAATTGCACACTATCACCACCACGGGAGATCGATCGACTATTCTTCGAGGGAAAGGGTAAATTCCGTGTCTTTTCATGCCTCTCGATGAGTTTCCCATCTTGGAGCACTTCTCTTGGGCTTGGAGGTAAGTCCCCACCATTTGATCCACCTTGAGGTAAGAAAAAGGTACGTCGAGCTAATGATGTTAAACAAGCGCTTCTTGGGAGGCAACCCAAGTCTTTAAATTCGTCGTCCTTAAATTTTCGTATTTCTTTTAGTTGCTTAGTCTCTTTGTTGTGGTTAAATGCATATGCTCGTGAGGTTCTCATATTTTTGTTGTTATGCTCAACTCATGCTTAGGCTTGCTTGTGTAGCTTTGGACTTGAATTAGTATTGTTTAGTTGTGTTTCATTGTTATTTCGGCGTCCATGAGGTTGTAATTCGTATTTTATTGAGTTTGCGAGAGGAACCATGCCAATTTTTCAATTTTCCAGGTCCATACGGGCCGTATACGGCCCGTATGGACACTTGTGGCATGATCCGGGGCCTTGTGGCCATCCTTGCGGCCGCAAGGGACCTCTCACGGGAGACCCCCGTGCGGCGGGCTATGGGCCTCACGGGCGCCATGCGCTCACGATGGGTGCCCGTGAGGCTCTCGGCCTCACCGGGTCGCCGTGGGCTGAGAGGCTCACGGGCGCCATGCGCCCGCATGGGCGCCCGTGAGCCTTTCAGGGCTGAGTTTTTCCAGCCCCATGCGGGCACCATGCGCCCAGATGGGACCCGCATGGGCTGGGCTGCCCATTAAAGGGGCTTTGTCCCCCTTTTCTCTCCACTCTCTCCTCCTTCTTCTCCTCTTGTTTTCCTCTCATCTCTCCCTCACTCTACCTCATTTCTTCACCAGTTTTTTTATAGTTTTTCTTCTCTAATCACCTCTCCTCCATCTTGCAAACTCACTCTTGGGTTTTTAATTGGAGTTTTATCAACTGCTTTCACGGATCTCATCACCCCAAAGCCTCCAAGCCCCTAATTCTAGGTTTTTGCTACAAACTTGGTTTTTATTGTGTTCTCACTTTATCTTTGAAGCTTGAATGACATATTTGGTTGTTGTGATGTGGTGTATGCTTTAATTCTTCGAGTTTTTTTCCTTCATTTGTAAATTTTTGGGAAGCTCCATGTCTAGGAGAAACTCTTGCAAAAAAATTCACGAGTTATCGTAGCAAAGGCTGAATTTTTTTACTAGGCTTGTTTTTACTTTTTATTTTAACTATTTATGCATGTTTTTCCTTTCTCCTTTGATTTTTCTTACGCGTCGTGATCGCCTTTACTTATTTTTTTGTAGGACTTCTCACGGATTGTTGCCCCACCTCCTTTGCTCTTTTGTCGGGCTTTTGTTGCCCATTGACTCGTGCTTTTCACTCGAACAATCTTCATGAACCAATTGGGAGCGTCTCTTTACCCTTCCTTTTCATGCTTCATTTCTTTATTATGGATTTTACACCATGTTCTGCTGATTAATGTACATTGAGGGCAATGTACGATTCTAGGTGTGGGGATGGGTTATTTGCATGCTTAAGTCACCCATGATAGCTATGATTTATTGTTAAGAACCTCCCCGGCTTGAATGAATGATAGTAATGAGTTGTAGTGTTATTTGTGCTATAAGGAAGTCATGTTTTTCTCTAGAGCTTTCTTCACAACTTTGACACTCGAACTTCTACCTTGTTTGCCCCAGCTAACCCGTTGCTTTGATTTAAAGTGTTAGAGTGGTAAATTCATTTCCTCAATGGTCCTTTAAGAGCTTTTTGGTTCTTTTTGTTCATTTTACTTTTATCCCTAAGTGAAGTTTTTGCATGAAAGTGCTCCGGAGACATGTAAAATTGATTGAAAAAAATGAAAAAAATGAGTCTATGTCAGTATTCCTCTGCTAATTTAGCATGAATGCGTCCATGTAGATTGTAATCAAGTAGGTTCAGTGGCTCTTGTGCCTAATCAGCATGTGCATCATTCTAAAAGATTGTAAGATATTTTTGTGCGCTACGTTAGGCGGACTCGAAAAATAAATAAATAAAGAAAAGAAAGAAGTATTTGTTCTCCCGGACTCAATCATGCATTCACTTAGAAACTAAAGTGTTGAATGTGGACCCGAAGGACTCTTGACCTACTATTGAGGGTGTCTTTAACATTTTTTTAACACCGGTAGTCATTGAATGTGGTGTGAATAGGGAGAGCGAGGGATGAAGCATACACACACTCACGAGGAAAGCACTCTAGAGGAATCATGACTATCTCTATCGAAAGTTAGTTATTGTACAACTCATTTTCCTTGAATTCATTTCATCTCGTGCTCGTGGGTGTTCTTCACTATTTGAGCTTGAGGTCGTACGCTTAGTCGCTTTATCATTCCGCCCTTATTCTTTTCATGTGTGTTTGCTTGGGGACAAGCAAACGCTTAGGTGTGGGGATGTTTGATAAAAGCCTAAATGTATGTATTTTATATGTATTAATCTTGTATCATTTGTGAATATGTTAACGAATTGATGCCCTGCTTTTATGTCTAAATTGGTTATTTCGGTGTTGCAGGTCTTAAATGAGTCGAACGATGCTCAAAAATGTAAATCGGATGAATTCGACACCAAAAACGGCATTTTTGGGGTCCCAAAGACTCGTAGCGATCAGTAGCGGTATTGTAGCAGTGTCATTGTTCTTGCCGCGGCATTTGGTCTGTGAGTTTCACGGGCTCCATGTGCCCGCATGGGTGCCCGTGAGGTTTGCTAGAAATTCTCAATACCGTTTCGTAGCAAAAATACCCGTAAGACACGTGCCGAGCACGTGCATGTTTTTCCGGGCATTTGGTCAGTGAGCTTTCACGGGCTCCATGCGCCCGCATGGATGCCCGCATGGACTCGATGGGATATAAATGAAACCGAGTTTTCTAGGGCAAAGGGAGGAGTTTTTGGGAGTGTTCTTGGAGCCAATTTTCACCAGTCTTTAGGAGTCAAGATCACACATTTTGGAGAAGGGAAATCAAAGGGAGAAGCTCGGTTTTGGCTAGATATTCATCGATCTCTTCTTTGGGAGTTTGTAGACGACGAGGGAAGCCGCCCCCATCGCGGTGTCCGTGGAAGCATTTCCACCTAGCTTGGCTTGTCTTCCTACTTCTATTGTTTGAGGGAGTTTTCTTATGCCATTTGTAGTTGTTTTCATGGACTTGTTGCTTGTATTTGTTTGCATGGACAAGTAGACCCCAAGGTCACCGGATGCCGGTGAACCTTGGGGTGAACTTGTGTATTTGGATGATTTAATTTTGTCTATTGCAATTGTTGTGTATTTGTGTTTCATTCTTGGTGCATTTGATGTGTTGCTTACATGAGAACTCTGTAAACAAACTACTAGGTTGTACTTGGTAGCGTGACCATCGCCCTTGTACGAGACACACCTAGTTTGGAAGGGATTCATGTACGAATACGCCGTGACCATCGGGTATTTTGTACCCCTCCACCATTAGGGCTAGACATAGTTGTGTTCCGGCCCTAATTAGGGATTTCCCCACTTGTTAATGCAATCGTATGAGGATTTGATCAGAAGAAATTCTGTGTCAATACTTATACCGGATTAGGGTGTTAATTGCCGTGACCATCGGGTTGATCTAATTTAGAAAAATCTCTAGGTCCAAACCTTCAATTGCATGACATTCTTAGCATCCTTTGCACTTTAGTAGCCCCCTAGGGAATCCGCATCCGTGACTATTTCTTTTCCCCTGATTTTATACCCCTACCTTATCATAGACTCCATTTGTAGTTCTTTTATTTCAAGTAATAGATTAGAGAAA
>NC_052474.1:13275252-13297079 GCF_009730915.1 Dioscorea cayenensis subsp. rotundata
AAGGATTGGTAGGATAGAATTTAATTAAATTAGCTTCGAGAACTAGACTGTTGTGGCTGAGTGGGGGAGATTGTAACGCTAGCATTTTTTTTCAAAATTTTTGCCAAATTTCAAAAAGTATTCAAATTATAATCTATTGTGTTGCGGATGATTTTAAGAATAGTTTTTATGATACTGTAGGCGTAAACTAGTATTTTATTAGTTTTTATTCCAACCTCTAGAGTTCTAATTCTAATACATTTTAAGATTTATTTTCTCCACTTTGCTTTAACTTGTCAGTGATTTCTAAGGAAAAAGAATTTTCCTTAATTGAGTTGGTTACTATGATTGAAGTTTACAATGCTTTTTGTTCTATCACCATTGGTTAGAATCTAGGCCTAGATGGTCTCAATGATGAATTTATTGCTTTTTTTTTTCTCAATGTTTTGAACTATGTTTTTACTATGTCTACGCTTCTTAATTCATGGGGCTAAACATATTTAATTTTAATTTGTAAGATGGATAATCATAAAAAGATTTATGTTTTTTATTTGATCTCTCATTATTATATCAACTATGAGATTATTTCTAAAATCTTACCTAATAGACTAAAAGTGTTATTCATAATCTTATTGGTTGTGAGCAAAATGGTTTTGTTAATGGAAAATGTTTGGTAATGTTATTACTATCGAAGAGATTACTCACTCTTTGCAAAATAAGAAGCCCGAACCTAATAGCTCTAGGAAGAGAGCTATATTTCCATGTACTTGTGAATCAAATTAAGATTAGTTTAAGCTATTAAAGTTAATTTAGAAGCATTTTTGTTGAGTTTTTGCATTTCAATATTTATCTTGATAAATTAGTTTCTTTAGCATACTTTAACTTAATTTATGATAATTGAATGAATAAAAAAATTATCTCATAGAGTAGTTAATTATGTCATGAAGGAATAAACATAGGACAAGAAAAGAAGAAAGCAAAAGAAGTAAAGACTAATTTGAGGCTGTGGAATTCTAAACGCCTTAAATCAGTCTTTACTTTTTTTGGACAAATTTCCAAAGCCTCATGACTAGTTGAATTTTCTACTTAATAAAACAATTCAAAGAGTGAAAGGTCATAAATAATAAATTTATGGAGCATAGTCTTAGTTTTTTCCATTCACCAAGAAGACTTCATTTACACTTCAAATAAGAGGTTATATACATCAATGCAACAGTAACAAAAGAAATATTGAGAGCTCAAATTAAAGAAGAAAATTCCACAAAAAGCCCTAGTGCTATAAAGATAGGTTTCGCCCTATTTATGCCAAACTGTGATGTTCATCCAAATTCTAAAGTCCAATTGATATTATCTTTAGGATTTTACCCAAGATCTATAAATGAAGGTGTATGAGCATTAAGAAGGAAGTGAAGGGATTATAAAAAATAATAATGATCCAAGACAGAAGGTGGGTTATGAACCAAAATTGTGGAGTTGGGATTTATCTTGAGTTTATTTTCAATGTGATGTCTCATCTCTTCTAAGTTTTCTTTCCTTAACTTCATCATGAACTGAACACATTGTTCTAGAGTTGCAATGAAGCTTATTTTCTAATGGAAACTTTGAAGTTTTATTTTCTTCTTGTCTTATAGAGTATTATGTCATTTGTTCAGTTTGGTTCGTAATTCTCCATACAATTGAACATCAATAGATGATAAAGTATCCTTGGAACAACTATATTAAGGACTCCATAGTAGAGACCTAAATTGGATAATATATAATTAACCTATTTATTAACATTTTTTGGTAATATAAAAATCAACTAGCATGGCTACATAAATCTAAGATGAGTCTGATCTTAATAAGCTAAACCTTCACCCAATTTTGATCATAGGGACTATATATCTACAAGGGCTTATAGACTATATATCTTAATTTAGTGATTTATGAATATTTAATGGCTCCTAAGTTAATAACACATCCATCAAGATAAGACGGTTGATTAGGTGATGCACGTTAACCATGTGGTCATGCTCTCGAGTACATGGATACACATAAGTAATAGAGTGGTATGCGACTATCATAAACCCTCGAGAGCCAAAACCACTAGTCCTACCTTTTCCTTCGTTATCTACCCTAAAGGTCAAGGTGGTAATAATTGATTAAAAGCAACCCTAATTGCTATAAACACGACTCTTGCTAGGGATAGGGATGATTCGACGAAGCTATCCATGAATGAGAAGGGTACCTAGATATACATAGCTCCACCCAGGATTAGTGAAAAGGTTAGATCTCCAAAGAAATTAGGATTGATGTGTTATGCCGAAGAGACTCTTAAGGTATGATGTTATCTCTCACAAGTATATCAAGATTAATCGGAACAAAGTTTGGGAATCATATCTTTTTACAACCAGCTTTACTTTTGATGGTATAAGGTTTTCTAAATCTCTCTAATGAGATGACTGACAAGATCCCCTTGCATATATCCCGCAAGTGCACGGGTTTGTCGAAGTAATAATCCCGGATGAGGGGGTATCGAATCCACAGGGAATAGGGAATAAAAATACTTAATTTGCTTCTTAGCTATGTGAAAGATCAATGATGATAAGTGTGACAATGATCCAATTCTCAACAATAAAAACAACAAGTAAGAGAGCAAAAGTAAAGAAGGGGGTAAGGCAATCGATAAAGATGGGGTACCCGGATAATGCTCCGCCTAGGATAATTGTTTCAAGTGCAAAAACCCTCATTATGCTTCCTAATCAATGCAATGGTGAGTCGTGGAAATCCTTAATTACATAGTCCCAAATCTAAGGTCAACTATGCCTAACTCTATACATGTCCCGGAGGAGAAATTAGATAACCTCTCAACCTCGCACTCGCATAGATTTGCATGAGCTCTAGGGATTACAAGTGATAAATCTCTTCCTAATTATAGACCTAACCCTTTGGTCCAGGTGGAAGGTCCCTAACCACGATTAAGCCATAGATACTAAGATCACCTCAAAGCTTCAATCCGTTGCACGCGCAACTAAGCCCCAGCGGAAGTTCATTCCTTAGACCATTCACTCTATTATGGCCGCAAAGAACTCGAGGAACGGAGGTAGAATCTATCACGTCGGAGGGGAAAGGGGACGCTCCTGTACCTCTCGACTCACCCTCTCAACCCTCTCCAACCTAGCTTTGTCTAACGCTCGTGGTGTGTCACTCACTCACAAGGTTACCAACGAGAACTCTTAACCCTAGTGTCACTCTAGGAGAAATGTTCATACAATCAAGCATTCAAGGTTGGAACTCACAATAAACATCAATTAATTGAAAGCATAATAAAGAGATTCAATGAAACGAATACATCCTAGGGTTCACAAATACCCAAGTACCCACTAGGGGTTTAGCTCTCTATGGAGCTAAGTACAATCAAAGAAATAGAATGTAAAAGTAATAAATCCATAAAGAAACCCCCTCGATAGTCGTGTCGATGATCTTGTGGAAAGTCCTCTACTCGTCGTCCAATGATTCCCTCGTCCGGTATAGGATACGCCTCGACGGAAGCTCCGCTACCAACCTTCTTCCTAAGGAATGACGATGTGGGAGCCATAGAACCTCTCCAAAACCTTGGTCAATACCCCTCCAAACCCTAGCCGAAGCCCTCTCTCAAGTTGGGGAAAAGATGGAGAAAAGAATACTAAAATTGGGGCTGATTCGGCTTTAAATAGGGCTGGAATCGGGCGACTACACGGGCATGGATGCTTCACTCGCCCGTGCGGAATTTCCACACGGGCATGGATAATTTCCACACGCCCGTGTGGATTCTCTCGAACTTCGCTTTTTCTCGGCCGGTGTGAGCAGTCTTTGCTACAGATTTGCCTACTCGTGTTCATCGCAGTGCCCTACTATAGTATCCGGCCTGAATAGCTTCCCGAATCCATACTTTCATCGGAGTAACGCAAATGGGCACACGTTCACGTCGTGGATCACTTGCTTCTTCAATGATAGGCAAGTTGGTGGAGCTCTTGTTCTATGTGCATAAGTCGGAATGCTCGAGTGTGACTGCCTTTGTGCCCCTCCAAATGGATGTGCCAACTAGAATACGAGGAGGTTGGCACACACTCTAGGATCTCACACCCGACCTATGTCTTCGCGTATGAACCTTAGCAAGATTTCCTCCAAAATCAGGGCATTGTGCTCCACATTGGCTTCTTTCCTTCATACTCGGCCTCACAACCCTACCTGCACGAAAGTAACATAAAAACACACATATTAGTGTAAAAACCCGAGAAAAGTAATGCTCAACATATGGAATGAACGCTTCACATTCATATCGCACAAGCACTTATCGATGACGCTTTTGCAGTTTTGTGGATTCCATCCCTTTTAAAAGAGTTTATTACCATTTAGTACCTTTAAATTTAAATTTTAACAACAATTGCTCTTATCCTTAGCGATTTTCAAATCTAGGTAATCTAATCCTATCCCACAACCTACAAATAATGAGTACCAAATGTTAGATTTTATATTTTGTACTAGAGGGCCCTATATGGGTGCTATATAAGCTTAGGGAACTCACACCAAAAAGTCTCAAAATTTAGTGGCTCAACCCCTATACCTATATATAAACCCATTACATTTTTATCACATAACCGATTTAGGACAATATTTCCAACACCCTCCCTCAAGTTCAACAGGGTCATTTCTTTTATCAGTTTAAACTTGCTTAGACATGTACTCCAGAGATCTATTTTTACCAGGACTTGTACACTACTTTGCGTCTCAGAGGTTCTACACACATGAACTTATACACCACTTTGTGTCTCATAGGTCCTACTCACATAGACTTGTACATCACTTTGTGTCTTAGATGTCTTTTTTTTAATGTATATATATATATATATATATATATATATATATATATAGGGCTCCACTATATATGAGAATAGGAAAAATAGATTGTATATTCATTAGGTAATGAGTACAAGGATATATATATATATATAGAGAAATATTAGGGGTTTTGTGGTATATGCCCAATATGGCCCATTAACTAATCTAAACTATATCATGACTCTAACACTCCCTCTCAAGCTGGAGCATATATATCAAATATGCCTAGCTTGTTACATAGATTACTAAAGACTTTAACATTTAAACCCTTGGTGAAGATATCCACCAGTTGCTCAAATGAGTGGGTGTATGGCATAGAGATGACTCCTTTTAATACCCTATCACGAACATAGTGACAATCAACCTCCACATGCTTGGTACGCTCATGGAATGTTGGATTGTTTACAGTGAAGATGCCGGCTTGATTATCACACAACATCTGCATAGTTATTATGATGGGGAATCCTAACTCAGATTAAAGAGACTACACCCAAACCATCTCACAAACTGTCTATGCCATTGATTTGTATTCTGCTTCAGCACTCTATCTTAAAACTATATTTTGCTTCTTTCTTCGCCAAGTAACCAAGTTTCAACCGACATACATATAGAAGCCCGACATAGACTTTTTATCTCTTTTATCACCAGCATAATCTTAGTTAGAATAGGCTGTAATGTCCAGGTGACTGTGATTATTATAGAGAAGACCTTTACCGGGAGCTCCTTTGACATATGCGAGAACCCTCAGAGTAGCTTCCCAATAAACTTCTCATGGCTCATGCATAAACTGACTTAAGTGTCCAACTACATAAGATATATTAAGACGGGTAACTGTTAGATAAATGAGCTTACCAATCAGATGTCTGTATTGACCCGGATCTTTTAGAGATGGGGAAGATGTTTCTCAGAATAGTGGTGACTGCTTAATAGGTGTACTCTATGGTTTACAACCCAATAAATGAATCTCCTCAAGTAAGTCCAACACATACTTCTGTTGTGAGAGCGTCATCTTTCCTTTAGCATATACAAACTCAATACCAAGGAAGTATTTGGGTCATCCTATGTCTCGTATAATGAAATGCTTCATTAATTACTCCTTAGTTCTCTGAATGCCTAACGATCGCTAGCCGTCAACAAGATGTAAGTGACATATACCGCAAGGACAACGCATCTAGATGAAGTGTTATTATAGAACACAAAGTGATCCACATTGCACTTGTGAAAACCATCTACAACTATAATTACATAAAACTTTTTAAACCATACATGAGGACTCTGTTTCAAACCATAAATCGCTTTCTTGAGCTGGCAAACTAGATTCTCCCCTTGAGCAACAAACCTTGGAGGTTGTTTTAGAAACACTGTCTCAACTAAGTCTCCATAGAAAAAGGTAGTCTTCACATCAAGTTGACAGAATACCCATGATCGATTCATAGCTACCGATAGTAAGATATGAATGGAATTCATACGAGCAACCAGTGAAAAAGTCTCGGCATAATCAACACCATAAGTCTGAGTAAAACCATGGGCCATAAACCGAGCTTTGTAGTGATTAGCTATACCATTAGCTTTGTGAATGATAGAGAAGACCCATCAACAAGTGACGACACTGCCATCAACAGGGCGAGATACGAGCTCCTATTACCAAGAGATCTCAAGGCTTTCATTTCCTCATCCATTACCATCTGACATAGTGGATATAGACGTGGTTCTAGGTAGTTCCTGGCAATTGACTTAGTAGACAAGGAAAGAGGAAAGGTACAGAAGGACAGGTGAAGATTATCATAAGAAAAAAAAAGTGAGATGGGATGTTTGATACAAGAACGAATACCTTTGGGAAGGACAATAAAAAGATTAAGAGATGGGTCTGCATGGTCCGGAGAGATGACCGGAGGGGGCGGATCGGGCAGTGGTACACATTGGTGATGATGGTAAACCTCTCCAAAATGGCTAGCATCTGGATCTAATAGAGGAGGTGTCACACTAGGCATAGGCACAGGAGGAATGACTGAAACAAGGATGGGGAGAAAAATATTAGATGACGTAGTCAACATATCGTGAGAACCAAAGTCAGAAAAAAAAAGATTGAGACTCAAAAAATGTGACATCCATAGATACATAGTACTTTCCACTACTCAGGTGGTAAAAACGGTATCCATGTTGTGTGCCAGAATATCCAACAAAGACACATTTAAGCACACGCGAGCACAACTTATCCAACTTAAAAGTTCAAATCCTAAACAAAACTAACACAACAAAAAACATAAGGGGATAAGTGAAACAACTCAGTATCAGGTAAAAGACGATGTAGAGGGACCTCTCTCCTAGGGATGTAGAAGGCATATGATTAATAAGATATACTACAGTTAAGATAGTATCTAACGATAAATACCTAGGGACATTATGCTCAACCAAGAAAATGGGCGCAACATCTAAGATGTGACGATGTTTTCTTTCAACAACCCTATTTTGCTAAGAGGTGTGTGGACATGTGGTTTAGTGAACAATCCCAAAGGACTCACACAAAGAATTTACTGTAGAAGATATAAATTCTAAAGTGTTATTGGTGTGAAAACATTTGAGAACAGTGGAAAACTGATTTTGTACTTCCAAAATAAATGTCTTAAGGACATCAAAAATAGATTGATGGTCTTTTAACAAATATACCCATGACACTCAGGAAAAATCATCAACAAACACAACATAGTAATGATGATTGGAAATAGACGCGACTTTATAAAGCCCCCAAACATCACAATGAACTAGATCAAATGATGATCGATTAGACATTAGAATAGAACGTTTAAAGGTAGCATGATAATGCGTACCCAACTGACATGACTCACATTGAAATGACTCGACATGAATCCAAGACAAAGGCTGCCGAAGATGACTAAAAGAAGGATCACCCAATCTACTGTGCCATATGAGTGATGACTCAGTGTCTAAAATAGAAGCTACCAAACCACAAGGAATATTATCACGCACCAATGTATACACGTTGTCCCCCATGATTATGCCCCAAACCAATCCTCTTCCTCGTCTACAGATCCTGAAAAAGTGCAGTAAAAAGGGAAGAAAGTCACACTACAATTCAACTATTTAGTGACCACAGAAATGTATAGCAAGTTGACAAGAAATTCAGGTATGAAAAAAACATCACTTAGTATAAGCTAAGAGGAAGCCTATACAACTCCATTTCCTGACACTAAGCACGATCGTTCATCGACAATTGCCACATAATGTAAAACAGACGGAGAAAGATTTTGGAAAAAAGATTTTGTACTAGTCATGTGAGAGGAGACCATGGAGTCAATAATCTTGGAACTATCCCTGCAAGCAAGAAAGACATTAGCTGAGGATATAGGAGAAGAGACTATGGCATGAGACATTGTGCCTTGTAGCTGCTGGAAAGATAGTGACTAACTATTTCAACACTAGAAGTGGGTGACGGATCAATCATCTCTATGTTAGCATTGTCTATTGCCGGGCAACCATGCTTATCCCAACAACAATCCTCAATGTGGCCCGTATGTCGATAAAAGGTATACACAAACCTATCTTGACAATCATAACAACCGACTCCTTGACCACCACGAGACAAGGGTATTACTGGTGAGGGCTGAGGAACATATCCAGGTACCTGTAGAACAACGGGAATGGTAAGAGGTGAGCGACGGCTAGTGGTAGAGGTGGCGGCGGTGGGTTGAAGGCTAGGGTTTGGAGTGGCGACAGCTAGGGTTTAGGGTGGCAGCTAGGCTGTAACCTAGTGCTCTGGTACCATGTGAGAATAGGAAAAAAGGTTGTATATTCATTAGGAAATGAGTACTAGGATATATATAGAGATATATTAGGGATTTTGTGGTATGGGACCCAATATGGCCCATTAACCAATCTAAACTATAACATGACTCTAACACCTAACTTTGTTAATTTTCTTTTAAAAGAATCTCACAATCTTCCTCTCCGGCCTTACTATATTGGTGTTGGTAATTGGGATGGGAAGTTCTCGTTGAGCTCAACTACCAAGCAAAAATTTCAAGTAAGTGGCTTTTGAATGCATGATTATAGTCTATCATACTAGGTTTTGGTGGTTGTGGCTCCTTCTTGTTGCTTTGATAGGTTTGCGTTTAGATTAAAGTTAGAGATTCTTTACATGTGGGGCTTTTAAGTATCTGCGATATGTTGATGCTTTTGTTTGACCAAATAATAGCAAGTTAACATGGTTGGTTTCATATAATGGAAGGAAATGCAATGATATACTTGGAAATCTTAAAACTCAAAAGATAGAAAAGAGGGAGGAAAGGGGTCCAATAAAGCATGTACCAATGGCAGATCCTTGATTTTCATTATTTACAAGGTTAAAGATTGACAAGTTGATTTAATTGCTATCCTATATGTTTGGTGCTAAAGGAGACATGTTATGATATGAAAACTTTTTATTAGCTTGCATTATCATCCCCTACTAATAGTCTTTAGAGGCTTAATTAGGTAACAATCCTTGTGAAGACATCTTTGTTTCTTAATATCTATTTGTTGTTGGCTTTGTGCACGTTTGCATTAATATAGATATGGTTGGTTCCAAGATTTGGTGACATTGCTATACTTATATTAATTAGTTGTTGTCCTTCTCTCTAAAAGATTATGCTCTATAAAGCATAAACTCTTCTATTAAGTTAATGTGTATAGATCAACATAATGTTTATTTGAACAAAATAGTAGATTTTGCTAGTAAATTAGTTTGGAACTGAGCAAACGCATTTCCCACTTGACCTTTTAGATCATAGCAGCCTTATTAAGTGGCACCTTCTAGTTTTGATATATTAATTTTATATATCTGGCTGCAGTAATCACATTGTTGTTACATATTTTTTGAGTGCTTAAAGACCTTTGTTTAGATATTGAATATGATGAGTGTAATTCATATTATGTTTTACGTACTCTCAATTCATACTTTTGCTTGTCTTTTAGCAATTTTTGGATATATTCGATGCTATTATTCTATATTCATTCATGGTTCAGGAATTTAGGGTTCCAAAGCAATTAGGAGTGAAATTGGGGACAAAACAATTAAAGAATACAGATTTTTCTAAGTGTCCAAGCCAAGCAAGGTTAAGCACAGTTGTGCTCTATCCTCGTGATTATTGCTGTCTAGAGAAGCTGAGCAACAGACCAAGCATAGGAGTGCTTTCAATGAGAGCACAGTCGAAGCAAAGTGGTGCTTCTTCCCATTGATTATCATTTAAATTGAGTTCCGGGGGAAGCATGCTTTCCGTACCTCTTGCACAGGTTTGCTCTAGCTAAGCACGGGTAGAGCACGACCATGCTCTCCCGTGATTTTCTCTGGATGATACTTAGCTATTTCACTTAGATGTCCTAGGAAGAGCACGATTTAAGCATAGAGATGTTTAGACCGTGTCGAGCCCTAAAATCCATTTTTAACTCCCAGATCTAGGGTTTATTGGCATCTTTTGTTTGGAGATTTTCTTCTCTACTAGGAGAGCAATAATGAGGATGATGATCATGCTTCACCACACTACCTAAGAGGATCAAGGTTGAGTTAGAGGTATAAGAGAAGTAGAGTTAGCTCAGCCATGAAACTCTTGAAGCTCAACTAAGAAGATTTTATAAAAGGTGAAAGTCATGATTTCTCACCTTAATGCATTCATTCATTCTTCTCAGTTGTATGAAATCATGAGCGGCTAACCATTCCACGGTACTCTGGGATGTTGAACCATGTTGCTTAGTGTACTTTGACTACTTATTTTTAATATCTACGGAGTTCTGATGTGTTCTTGTGTTTATGCATGTGTTTATATAACTTGGCGTGCTTGATTTGTATAGTTGTTTGTGTAAAACTTGATGTGCTTGGATTACCGTAGTTGTGATTGCCCTGTGTAGTTGTAAAACTTGGCGTTTTTGATGGCCATAGATGCAACATTACTTTAGAGTACCCACAAGGATCTTAGGATGTACCTGGTAGATATTAGAAGCAAGTCAGTACACTAAAACACATAGGGATTCTCCCAAGGTATTGTTCTCTTGTTGTTGATAACTCCAACCTAGTCAGCATGATAGTTCTATCTTTTATCTTTTAATTCTTGTTTAGTGATTCTTCCTACCAACCAATTCTTGACCTGCTAGACATTAGAGGAGTAATTAGTACTAGAAGTCCAGATCCTGTGGTTCGATGACCTTTAGGCCCTCACGGCGTACCACTTTATTACTTGTTACAATCCGTACACTTGCGAAGAGTACATCATGTTTTTGGTGCCATTACTGGAGACTGGAAACTTTTAGCAAAATAAGGATTCTAGTGATGTAGTTTTGTTTATATTGTTTATATCTGTAAATATCTCTTTTCTTTTATTCGATCATTCATTTCATCTTTTCTTTCTCATTTCACTCTTGAGATGATCCTGTTTTATCTTATCTTGTGAAAGGACAATTGTATAACCCGAGGGAGTGCCTCATCTCCATTGGCAAGCCTTGATTTGGAAATTGGAAGAAGTTTCCAAAGAAGATTGAGGCAAGTCAATTTAAGTGAAATAGGGAGTGTGGAAGTGAGTACAGAAGTAAATCGAGAGGAAGAAATGGCCAAGAATCAACAACAAAGTATTTTAGATTTTGCTTGACCAAACTTGGAAGTAGTGGGGTCTAGCATCATTCATCCTCTTGTAGTGGTGAATAATTTTGAGTTGAAGCCCAATTTCATTTAGATAGTGCAGAAGATGTGCCACTTTGACGAGTTTTAAGATGAAGACCCATATGAAAATTTGAAGAATTTCTTAGAAATCTGTGATACTTTCATGGCAGTAATATGTCTTAGGATGTTGTTCATTGATAAGCGCTTGTGTATAACTAATACGAAATGTTTTTTTACATTGAGCATTACTTTTCTCAAACTTTATCACTTATTCTTTTGTATACGTGTTATTTTGTGCATGTAGGGTTGTGGAGACAAGTGCGGAGGAAAGAAACCAAATGTAGATCGTGGATGCAATTTGTTGATGAAATTTTGGAGTGAACAATCATGAAGATACAAGTTGTGCTCAAAGACATATGAGTGTGTGCCAACCTCCATTTTGCTCAAGCGAACATAGACATTGGAGGGGCACAAAGGCAATCACACTCATGTGTTTCGACTTGTGCAATACAAGCAAGGCTTTTGTCATTGTAGTTTCAATAAAGACATGACATGATCTACCACATGACTGTGTGCCCATTCATGTGGCCTCGATGAAAAGAGTGGAATCTGGAGCATTTTTGGCAAAGTATTGTAGCAAAGCACTGTAGCAAAATCACTGTAGTAGTTACTGTTTATAGCGCACAGAAAAACTCAAGTCTGCATATCCACACGGGCGTGTGGAAATTCCACATGCTCGTCTAGATGCTTGATTCCAGCCCTATAAATACCGTAATTTGAGGCCTTTTTGGGGATCTTTTTCTCATCTTTTTCCCATCTTTTCCCCATCCTTGGAGGTGCTCGGAACTAGGGCTTGGAGAGGCTTTGGCTAGGTCATTGGATTGGTTCTATGGCCTTTGACACCGCATTCTTTCGGAAGATAGTTATTGGGGTAGCTTTCATCAGCATCAATTTCAGCGAGGTGTATCGTAGGCTTGACGAAGGAACCTTTGGAGAAGATGAGGCGACTCCACAAGACCATCAATACGGACTACAAGGGGGTTTTTCTTATTGATTGCATGCTTTTACATTCGATTTCATTATTTATTGTATATTGCTCCATGGAGAGCTAAACTCCTAGTGGGTGCTTGGACTTGTAAATCCTAGGATGATTTTGTTTCATTGACCTTTTATTATGTTTCTTTAATTGATGTTTTAATTGAGTTCCAACCTTGAATGTTTATTACATTGATTTTCCTTTAGAGTGACACTAGGGTTGAGAATCTATCTTGGTAATCTTTGTGGATGAGTAACACACTATGAGGGTTTGACAAAGCTAGGTGACACGACCGAATATGTATGTAAACTACAATTGCACGAGTGTGGAAGTAATAAATCCCTAGGTGAGTGGGTATCGTATCTACAGGGAATAGTGAATAGAAACACAACGATTGCTATCTAACTATGATGAGAATAAATCAATGGTATGATAAATGAGAGTGATATAAAAAGAGACAAAAGAAATAAGAGAGAGAGGCACAATAATTGAGAGGAAAAAGACAATCGATGTAAATGGGGTACTCGGATATTGTTCCGCCTAGGATTATTGCTTCAAGTGCAAAACCAACTATTATGCTTCCTAACTAATGTATTAATGAGTCATGGAGATCCTAAGATACATGGTCCCAAATCTAAGGTCAACCATGCCTAACTCTATACATGTCCCAGAGGAGAACTTTGAACAATCTCTCAACCTCGCACTCGTATAGAATCGCAATGAGTTCTAGAGATTCCAAGTGATAAACCCTATTCTTATGTGTAGGCCTAACCCTTAGGTCCTGGTGGAAGGTCCCTAGTCACAATTAAGCCCTAGGTGCTAAAATCACTTCAATACTTCACTCCGTTGCCTCTGTAACTAAGCCATAGTAGAAGGTCATCCCTTAGCCCATTCACTCTACTATGACCGCAAAGAACTCAAGGAAATAGAGGTAGAATAAATCACACTCGGAGTGAAAAGGAGATGCTCCGCTACCTCTCGATTCACCCTCTCAACCCTTTCCAATCTAGCTTTGTCTAACTCTCGTGGTGTGTCACTCACTCACACGAGTTACCAACAAGAACTCTCAACTCTAGTGTCACTCTAAGGGAGTATTCACACAATCAAGCATACAAGATTGGAACTCAAAGTAAAACATCAATTAATTGAAAGCATAATAAAATGGTTCAATGAAACGAATACATCCTAGGGTTCACAAATATCCAAGTACCCACTAGGGGGTTTAGCTCTCCATGGAGCTAATTACAATCAACAATGAAATCGAATGTAAAAACAAGTAATCCATAGAAAAACCCCCTTGGTGTTCGTGTCGATGGTCTTGTGGAGTGGCCTCATCCTCTCCAAAGCCTTATCAAGCCTAGGGCATAACTCGCCGAATCGGTACTGATGAAAGCTCCCCCTATAACCTTCTTCCAAGTGGGGCACGGTGTCAAAGCTGGAGAACCACTCCAAAAACCTTGCCAAAACCCCTCTAAACCCTAAAGATCCACAAAGATCCACACGGGCGTGTGGAATTTCCACACGGCCGTGTAGATTTCTGCATAATTAGGTTTTGAAGTTTATTTGATCGATTTCTCTTCAATTCTTGCAGATATGGAACCCAGGACCAAGAAAGCAGTCGACAAGCATTCCTGAGAGCATTCTCCTGAGCCTGAGCACATGGAGTTTGCCATTCCTAAGCATCAGGTCTGATTTGAGCATTTATTGAAGCTCAAGTTCGAATAGTCACGTTTCCCTGACTTGAGTGCACTGAGAGATACAACTAGGCGATGATATGGCATATAAGGTAGAGGAGCTACTATCAGTGGGTAGCTGGAGGCGGTTATTGTCGATCTAATAACCGATGATCTGTATGATGACATTAGAGGTGCTTGCCTCATCTGAGTTCAACAGAGCTTAAAGTAGTTTCTGAGTATTGACGCTATACAATTTAGAATATTTGGACAGGGTCACAGTATGAGTGCCACACAGTTCTCGGTCATATTGGGTTTCTACGATGAGGCGTTCACGGACACTGAGGAGTATGAACAGCTGCCGACAAATTACCCCGACAGTTTGATAGCGCACCGCGCATACAGAGCACTATGCGGCCAAGGACAGTACGAGCCAGGAGTATCTAAGGTGACATGCCTCTCATGACTTACCTATAGGTACATCCTCGCCGTTCTGAGCAGATCAGTGAACAGTCATGGTGACAGCACGGGAGTTTTGAGTCAGTAGGAGTTAGTCTATCGTTATTCTATGGTGAAGAGTGAGTCACTTCACCTTAGACACATTATGGCAGAGTATCTACGGCATCAGGGTCAGTATGCTAAGGTCAGAGTCCTCTTCTCAGGCTCTTACATCACCAGACTCATCATTAAGATGTGTTTGCTAAACATGATCAGGGGGGCAGAGAAAACGATAGTACCATCTCCCCTCGGCTTGGAGACTATGAGACTCATGGGGATGATCCGCAAATATAGAGATGGAGTTTATGTGATGATCATGCCCCCGCTAGAGCCAACCGAGGGTGATGGTGAGGCAGCAGAGGGTTCACAGCTTGGTCCTAAGCCACAGCCTGAGCAAAAGGAGACCGAGGCACCACCTGCAACACCGGAGACACCTCTGGTGCCTATGTTTTCTCCATCTCGAGCCTATGATCATTTTTAGAGGCTCGAGAGTGCTGTAAGGGTGCTACAGATAGAGCTAGCTGAGGTTTGTGCTACATAGGCTGCGAACCACACAGAGGTGATGGCGCGTCTCGATATTCTGCAGCAGTTACTCAAGCGAGATACGACCTCACCTTCTGTGATGAGACCCAGAGCTCCACCGACTCCTCTGGCATCACCAGCAACACCATCATCACCACCACTAGCATTAGTTGATCCAGCTACAGGAGTAGAGCCCGCAGTTGACACCGACGCTTGAGTCATCTTTTCTTTCTTTGCTTTTATGTTTTTTGTATTTTACTTATGTATTTATGTTGGACTTGTATTACTCAGAAAGGATCTTCCTTCTAATTTTATCTTTTATTTTCAGTTATTTCTAGTTGTATTTCATTTCTATATCTTTATAGAATCGAGTTTATTTTGTTTTTGTTGAGCTTCATTGACCCCCCTTGTGTATACGTGTAGATGGTCTTGTGAGTCTAGAATTTGAGGAATAGTCATTGGTACAGTCAATGTGGCATTCCTATGGCTATGCGTGCTCCACAACCCATTGGAACTCAAGTCTCAATGAAATTAGCTCCATAAAACACACCATTAGGAGTTCATGGGAGTATTGTTTCAATTGCCCATCTCCACATATCTTTTGATTGCTTTATATTTTATTATGCTTGCATGCGTACATTAAGGGCAATGTATGTCTTAAGTGTGTGTGTGTGTGGAGGGGAGTTCACATTACACATGTTCTATGCTTATGCTTTCATTATGCATGCTCATGTAGCCAATGGTAGTTCACCTTAGTTACAATAGTTATATTTTTAACCGATTGACACTTGTTGCACTACTCAATTATTAAACCTTGTGGAAACTCAAGTTCAACATTTAAGGGACTATTTTAGTTTGTTTCTTGTTTTAATTTCTCTGAAAAAAATGGAAATGAAAAAGAAAACAAAAAAATGTTATGGTTGTTTTGTTTGTGCATTAGGGGTGGAAAGAGCTACCACCTATGAAGTATGAAGGTACTTTCATAAGTCGGATACTAGTTATGCCCTAGTGAGAGAAAGAGCTATCTCATGGGATGAATAAAAGCTACTACCCCAGTAGAAAGAGCTACCACCTTGAATGTGTGAAAGCCACCTTAGCGGCCGATTAGGAAAGGGATACCTTGGAGGATGTGTGAAGCTACTACTTTTTTTTTTCTTGTACATAAATAAGTCCCACTTACTTATGAGCTTTGAGGAGTATATGTTGGGTTGACTTGAGTGAGTTTACACACACTTACACGATATCAGGTTGTTGTCTTTTCTTATTCGAGTTTTTAGCTAGAGCATTGATTTTTCTTATTCGGTGTTGAAACTTTTCTCTACTTGTAAAATGCATCTTTTGCATGCTTTTGGTGAACCTAAGGCCAAACACTTTCAATTTTTTCTTCTTGGATACATTAATGTTTTATCTTTGCTTGAGGACAAGCAAAAGCTTAAGTGTGGGAGAGTTTGACAAGTGCTTGTGTATAAGTAATATGAAGTATTCTTTTTTTACATTGAGCATTACTTTTCTCAGACTTTATCGCTTATTTGTATGTATACATATGTTTTTGTGCAAGTAGGGTTGTGGAGACAAGTGTGGAAGAGAGAAACCAAAAGTAGATCATGGATGCAATTTGTTGATGAAATTTTGGAGTGAACAAACGTGGAGACACAAGTTGTTCTCAAAGACATGTAAGTGTGTGCCAACCTCCATTTTTTTCAAGCGAACATACATATTGGACGGGCACAAAGGCAGTCACACTCATGCGTTTTGACTTGTGCAATACAAGAAAGACTTCGTCAATATGGTTTCAATGAAGACGCGATGTGATCTACAGCATGAGTGTGTGCCCATTCATGTGGCCTCGATGAAAAGAGTGGAATCTAGAGCATTTTTAGCAGAGTATTGCAACAAAACACTGTAGCAAATTAATGTAGCAGTTACTGTTCATAGCACGCAGAAAAAATCAAGTCTGCATATCCACACAGGCGTGTGGAAATTCTACATGCCCATGTGGATGTTCGATTCTAGCCCTATAAATACCGTGATTTAAGGCTTTTTGGGGGATCCTTTTTTCATCTTTTTCCCATCTTATCCCCATCCTTAGAGGTGCTCACGGCTAGGGTTTGAAGATGCTTTAGCTAGGTCTTTGGAGTGGTTCTACGGCTTTTGACACAATGTTCCTTTAGAAGATAGTTATTGGGGAACCTTTCATCAACATCGATTCGGCAAGGTGTGCTCTAGGCTTGATGAGGGAACCTTTGGAGAAGACGAGGCAACTCAACAAGACCATCAATACGGACTACAAGGGGTTTTTTCTTTTGGATTGCATGCTTTTATATTCGATTTCATTGTCGATTGTATATTGCTCCATGGAGAGCTAATCCCCTAGTGGGTGCTTGGACTTGAAAATCCTAGGATGATTTTGTTTTATTGTACTTTTATTATGTTTCTTTAATTGATGTTTTAATTGAGTTCTAACATTGAATGTTTATTGCATTGATATTCCCTTAGAGTGACACTAGGGTTAAGAATCTATCTTGGTAATCTTTGTGGATGAGTGACACACCATGAGGGTTAGATAAAGTTAGGTTGGAGAGGGTCAAGAGGGTGATTCGAGAGGTAGGAAACGTCCCCTTTCACTTCCGGTGTGATTCATCCTACCTCCACTTTCCAAGAGTTCTTTGCGGTTATAATAGAGTGAAGTGCTAATAGATGAACTTCACTGGGGCTTAGTTGCATGAGCAACAGAGTGAAGTGTTGAAGTAATCCTCAGTGCTGGGGCTTAATTGTGACTAGGGGTCTTTCGCCTGGACCAAAGGGTTAGATCTATATTAGGGAATAGGGTTTATCACTTGGAGTCCCTAGAGATTCTTGCAACCCCACACAGTGTGAGGCCTCGAGAGTATTCCTTTCCACCGGAGCATAGTGTAGGGTTAGTCATGGTTGACATTAGGTTTGGGACCATGTGTTTTAGGGTTTTTATGACTCATTAAACATCAGTTAGGAGATATAATGATTAGTCTTGTACTTGAAACAATAAGTCCTAGGGTGAGCAATGTCCGGGCGACCCATTTTCCATCGATTGCCTCTCCTTATATCCTTATTGCACTTTCCTTTCTTCTATTTAGTTTTTATTTGCATTGTGACAACGCCCCTTGTGTGCGACCCGCAAATGCATGGGTTTGTTGAAGTAATAAATCCCAAGTGAGTGGAGTATCGTATCCAAAGAGAGTAGGGAGTAAAAATACCTAAATTGCTACTTAACCAAGTGAAGATGGATAATGATTGTTTTGATAAGATGTGATGTAAACAGAAATGAAAGAAACAAGAATAAGAGGCACAAGTAAGTGAGAGGTAAAGCAATTGATAGAAGTGGGGTACTCAGACAATGCTCCCCCTAGGACTTATGCTTCAAGTGCAGTACCTACCATTATACTTCCTAATTAATGCTTAATGAGTTGTGGAAATACTAAAATACACGATCCCAAATCCAAGGTCAACCGTGACTAACTCTACACTATGTCCCAGTGGAGAAATCGCTCAGTCTCAACACCTCACATTGTGTAAAGTTGCAAGAAGCTCTAGGGATTCCAAGTGATAAACCCTATTCCTATATGTAGATCTAACCCTTTTGTCCAGGCGAAAGACCCTTAGTCACAATTAAGCCCTATGTGCTAAAGTCACTTCAACACTTCACTCCATTGCCTATGCAACTAAGCCGCAGCGGAGGTTATCCCTTTGCCCATTCACTCTACTATGACCGCAAAGAACTCTTGGAACGTGGAGGTAGGATAAATCACATCGGAGAAAAAAGGGATGCTCCACTACCTCTCAACTCACCCTCTGGACCCTCTCCAAACTTGCAAAGTCTAACCCTCATGGTGTGTTACTCACTCACAAAAGTTACCAATATTGACTCTAAACCCTAGTGTCACTCTAGGGGAGAAATCATTCAACAATCATTCAAGATTTGAACTTAATTAAAAACATCAATTAAGGAAAGCATAATGAAAAGTTAATGAAACAATAACATCCTAGGGTTTACAAAATCCAAGTACCCACTAGGAGGTTTAGCTCTCCAAAGAGCACAATACAATCAATGATGAAATCAAAATTAAAGATAAGAAATCCATAGGAAAACCACCTCGGTATTCATATTGAAGGTCTTGTGGAGTAGCCTCGTCTTCTCCAAAGGTCCCCTTGTCAGGCTTAAGGCACACCTCGCAGAATCGGTGCTAACGAAAGCTCCCCTAATAACCTTCTTCCAAGAGAAGCACGTTGTTGAATTCGGAGAACTACTCTAAAAACATGCCAAAAGCCTCTCAAAACCCTAGCAGACACCCTCTCAAAAGATGGAGAAAAGTTGGAGAGAAGGGGGAAAAAAGATTCCCAAAATCGGGCTGAATCTGGGCTTAAATAGAGCTGGAATCGGGCATCCACACGGCCTATAGACCTGCCGCACACGCCTGTGGAATTTTCGGTCGGCTGTGAACAGTAACTGCTACAATGCCTTGCTACATTATCTGCTACAGTCTCCGTCGAGACACTCTCAATTCCACACTTTTCATCGAGGTAACATAAACGTGCACACGTTTATGCTGTAGATCGCAACTCTTCTTCAATCAAAAGCATCATTGTTGAAGATCTTGCTATCAATGCACAAGTTGAGATACGCAAATGTGACTGCCTTCGTGCCCCTTTAACTCATTGTAATGGCTTGAATACATGGAGGTTGGCACACATTCACATATCTTAGAGCCCTACTTGTGTCTTGGCATTTGTTCCTTCCAAGATTCCCCCAAATAGTGCATTTACGATATATTTTTGGCTTCTTTTCTCAAAACATAGCTTCACAACCCTACATGCTCAAAAGAACACAAATTCACATGTATTAGCGCCAAAACCTGATAAAAGTAATGCACATCGTAAGAAAAGAATGCTTCGTATTAGTAATACACAAGCACTTATCACATTGATACTGTTCACACCACTCTTAAATGATCTTCACTATAGTTAAATAGCAATTTTTGTGTTTCTGAGCACTATTCCTTGTGGATACGACTACCCACTCACATCAATATCCAACTTGTTGAGGCTCTTTTTGGTGCGAGATCCACAAGTGCACGGAGTCGTCAAGTAATACCTCTCGTGCGAGCACGAGAGGGTCATATTCCCTGGGCCCAAGGAGCTACTATTACTTCCCTTTTGTCTATTTCCTAGCCTAACACTCTGAAAGATGAATAGTAATTATAAAAAGAGAAAGAATTAACTACAATGAAATCTGGGGTACTACTACACACAATACAAACTCAAGGGAGAATCAAATAGTGTAGGGAGTGATTTGGACAACGAATCCCCCTAGGGTTGTCATTAGGTCATGAATTTAGGATGAAATGCGAGATGGTAGTTGGGCCAAGAGAATCCTAAATTAGCTCAACCCGATGGTCACGGCAATTGAACCCTAATCCCATACAAGTATTGGGTCAGAATTGCTTCTGCCCAAATCCTCGTATGATTGCATTACACTCGGGAAATCTCTAATTAGGGTCGATACTCAAACTAGGTCCAACCCTAATTGCTGGAGGGGTACAAAAGACCCGATGGTCACGGTGTATTTGTACATGGATCCCTTTCAAGCCAAGTGTGTCTAGTACCAGGGTGATGGTCACGCAACCAAGTACAACCTAGAAGTTGAAATACAGAGTTCTCATGCAGATCAACACATCAAAGTACACAAGGCTTGAACCACAAACTACAAGATTCCATAAAAGAAATACAACATCCAATAATACATCAATAAAGATGATCATCCAAGTTACAAAAAATCAACCCTAGAGTTCATCATGTCCAAATCACAAATAAGTTAGTGCCTCATGAAAGAGGACCACTCATACAAATCCAAGGAACAAATAAACAAGGAAAGAAATAAGAACTACTCCCTCTAGCTTTAGATCCCCTTGGATGGAGAAGATCTTGAAGATTTGAAGAGATCTCCCCTCAAATGATGCCTTCGATGCCTAGGATTTTCTCCCAATCTTCTCCTCCAAAACTTGCCTTCCTCTTAGTGAAGTCTTGCATAGTAGATCGCCGGCGGGAAGAGAGGGCGGCGGCCTAAGAGGCCCAAGAGAAAAAACTGCCCCTCCAAAAAGCTTCCCTTGCCCTAGAAAATCTGCCTCCTTTTATATCCCGTCAGGTCCATACGGGATCCATGGGGGCGCATAGAGCCCGTGAAGCTCACTACCGTTTCGCCCAGAAAATATGTCGGTGCTACAGTACTCTTACTACAGTGCCAAGGGTTGTGAAATTCCAGCAAACCTCATGGGCACCCATGCGGGCGCATGGAGCCCGTGAAGCTCACAGCCGAATGCCCGTAGCATGAACAGTGATCCCCGTTACAGTAACACTACAGTACTTGCTACAGTGCTGGAAACCCCCAAAATGCCGTTTTTGGTGTCGAATTCATCCAATTTGCATTTTTGAGCTTCGTTCGGCTCTTTTAAGATCTGCAACACCGAAATAACCAAATTATACTTAAACGGGCATCAATTCATTAAAATATACACAATTAATACAAGATCAATACATATAAAATATGTTCATTTAGGCGTTTATCACTTTTATAAATGAC
>NC_052474.1:13298079-13440359 GCF_009730915.1 Dioscorea cayenensis subsp. rotundata
TGACACGTCGAATATGCGTGTGAGTACGCGGTGTCGAAAGTCGGTGAGTCGGGGTAGTCGAGGGAGCGGAAGTACTAGTAATAACCACTTCTCAATTATCTGAGTCGGGAATCAATGAATATAATGAAGTGAACTAATTGCAAGCAAAAGCAAACAAGTAAGCAAGAAATAAAGTAGAAGAGTCTCAATCACTAAGGATGAGGGTATTCGGGGCAATGATCCCCCTAAGATCTTCTTTGAGCTCAAGATTCACTAAATGCTCTAGAATCGGAGTCTAATGAGTCGAGGGTAGTCCAACGATAACCAATCCTTGTCTCCAAGCAAAAGGCACTAGTCCCCTACAAGGTCCCGGTGGAGAAATCAGCCAATCTCAACACTTCACACCCTATATGACACATATATGCTCTAAAGAAACCTAAAAGTGAAACCGATTCTAAATGTAGATCCAACCCTAATTCCCGGCGAAGGATCCTAACCCCTACAAGGTCCGGCGGAGAAATCGAGCAATCTCACGCCTCACACCAAATATGGTTGCAAAGAGAATATGGAATACGGAGATAGAAAACACTCAATCGAAAGGGGAAGGGGACACTCCTCCATCTCAAGGCTCACCCTCTCAACCCTCTTTAATCTTGAAAATCTAACTCTAATGGAGACCTCTCACATCAAAGTATTAAATCATGCAATGTAAATCAACCACAAGGATTAACAACACAAGCAAGCAATTAAATCACAAGATTAAAACTCAAGACAACTCGGATTAACTAGAAGCATTAAGAGAATCAATCCAAAAATATAAATCTTAGGGTTCACATGCCCAAATACCCACTAGGGTTTAGCCCTCCATGGGCCTAGTTACAAAACAATAATGAATACAATGAAAAGCAATAAAACCCATAGAGAAAACCCAATCGAATTCGCGCGGATTGGCCTTGATTGGTAGTTTTACGTCTTGAAGGATTCCTCTCCGAAGCTAGGTCGCCAATGGCTCCCCAAAATGCTATGACGATCAGAAGGAATCTATCAAAGTTGGTGAAGAATTCCCTCTCGATCGTGAAGACCTTCTCCTCGAAACCCTAGCCGCCTCTCTCTCAATGTCTATCCTCAAAGCTCGCAAAAGTCCCTTTAGAATCGGCCAAAAGGTGTATTTATAGCCTCACATCGCGTCTGTCACGTGCCCCCACGCGTTCGCGTGGGCTGCCGGGAACCCTCGCAGCGCGCGGAATTTCAGCGGCGGTGCGTGAGACGATGAATTTTGCTACGAGTCTTTGTTATAGTAAACTTACTACATTACTTTTGCTACAGTGATTTCCACAACCGCGATGATAGACATTCTCCTCTTAAAGGCCACCCGATCGGGCACACGATCATATGGTGAGCTATCTGGCTTTTCCTTCATCAATGCGTCTTGAAAGGTCTTGAAATCTTTACAAAGAGGAGGAATGTGGAACATGGCTGCCTTTGTGCCCTTCCATTAATAAATTGGCTTGCAAAACTATGGAAGTTGGCACACATCTCCTCATACGAACTCCTCTTGTGTCTTCCAACTTGAGTTTGTACAAGAACTCCCCAATATTACGCCATGATAGCCTATCTTCGCTCCCTTTTTGAATTCCCAATGCCTTCACAACCTATATGCATAAAAAGAACACCCAATACACGAAATGAGACATAAACCGTATAAAATATGATGCTCAATGTATGTAAAACATGCATAAAAACATGTTCACTCAAGCACTTATTATGTAGCTATTATAAATCTTCTTGGCAAAACCACCCTTCGACTAGTGGAACTTTGGTGGCCTGCCTCCTTTCTTCATGTTATTTTGTTGGGATCGAAGCTCACCAGTTGTAGAGTTCTCCTTCACCATTCACAGTGGTGTGAAAGAGTTGGTAAATGAACTTGATGAACCATTCCTTGAGTCTTGGAATGAGACAAAACTCGCTTTCTCCTGGGGTGAGGGTATTTTCCTCTTGCTCAACCTTGGACGCCCCACTGCAAAGGACATTGTTGGGATAGCCTTGGGCTTCTTGAAGATGCCACTCTCCTCCCCATTGGTAGTGATCATGAATGAAGGCTCTTCCTCATCTTCTCCTCCCTTAATGTTCACACCTTTTTTTGGAAAGGTGAGCCTGTCAAAATGGATGTTTTAGCAATGACGACATTCTCTTTAACCTCAGGAGGTGGAATCACATTTGAATGACATCCCCTTGATGCAAGCGTGGGACATGGACCTTAGTTGGTGATGATAGTGGTCTTGGCACAAAGTTGACGTAGTTTGACACCGTCCCAAACTTAATCTCAGCTCTTATGACACCCGTGTAAACAGAAGCATAAGGCAGCTTCACCTGGGTACCTTCACCAAGGAAAATGGTGCATGATGCGGCATCATTGTTAGTGTTGTTTGCTGGTGCCATTACGAAAACCTGAAAAGGAAAACGTCACATTACCAACACTAGTTGATTCATTTTTTTAAATTTATCATTCACATTTTGTTTCAAAGAAAAGAGGAGAAGTCATGTCCCTCACCGGGCGTACCAGACTATGTGGGCTCCTTTTTTCTTACCTGCCCTTTAATTAGGATTGAAGGGTTAAAAATCATAGATCACAAATCAAATTTTAATCACTTTAATATTTCAAATGATTGCAGGTTCATGACTTCTAGTAGGGGCAAGCCCCTAATATTAATTACCTTAGACAATGTCATAGGAACCTTCTATTGAGAAACAAGCGTGAATGAAAAATCGAATGAGCAAACATAAAATTAATTTTTTTTATTGATTTCAAAGAACATATGAGTACATAATCATGAGCGAGAATACAAAAGTATTAAGAGAACTATGTTTTTTTGTCATGCTCTTCAAACTCTTTTTTTTATTTGCATAACTTGGCTGAGGCTGTTGACTCCTTTGCTAAAATCATATTAAAATACTTTTTTAGCTCAATAATTGTGGCCTTCTTCGATTTTTTTATGTGTGATTGCATCTTGACACATCGTATAACCCTCAAGCTGCACCCACTCTACATTTGTGAGTTGCTTACTAGGTTATCTTTGATTTTTTTTTTATTGCTGAAAACTTCGGCGCTTTGTGCTTGTGAAATATTTAGTTCTCTGACTTGTGAAACTCCTTAGATCTTTGACTTCTTTGTGTCTTAAGACTTCAAAGTTGCATTCGTCATTTATTTGAAATATTGAGGTCTTAACTCTTCGATGCTTTTGAGTTTTGATCATCAAATCTTCAAGTCGTGACCTTCAACATGATTGGGTCGTTAACTTGACAATTTTGACTTACTTTTAGAATGGATCTCAAGCTGTATCTCAAGCGTAATTATGAACTTGATTTTCGTTAACTAAGTCATCATTTGAGTTCTCCAATTCAACCTTGAGAGCATCTAATGCTAGACCTTATAGTATTTCTGAGATTAAAATTTTCAAAGAGCAAAAGTTCTCATCACCCATGTGAATATTGAACATGAGACCTCTGATAAGTGTTTGTGTGTTAAGAATGCGAAGTATTCTTTCCTTAAGATGAGCATGACTTTTATCAGGTTTAAGCGCTAATACATGTGTATTTGTGTTCTTTTGCACATGTAGGGTTGCGAAGCTAAGTATTAAGAAAAAAAGCCAAAAGTAGATCGTGAACGCACTATTTGGTGGAATCTTGGAAGCAACAAACGTGAAGACACAAGTGGGGATCTAAGATACATGAATGTGTGCCAACCTCCATGTATTCAAGGCATTAAAATGAGTTGGAGGGGCACAAAGACAGTCAAATTTGCGTATCCCAACTTGTGCAATGATAGTAAGATCTTCACCAATAAACCCATTTAATGAAGAAGCGACGCGATCTACGGCATAAACGTGTGCCTGTTTATGATGCCTCGATGAAAAGTGGATTCGGGAGTATTTTTGGGCGGGGGTACTGTAGCAGCTTACTGCAGAAATTTATTGTAGCAGTTACTATTCACAGCCGGCCGAAAATCAGAATTACAGAGAATCCACACTGGCGTGTGGAACATCCACAGGCCCATGTGGATGCCCGATTCCAGCCTATTTAAAGCCGTTTTCCAGCCCGATTTCAACATCCTTTCTCCTATCTTTTCTCCAACTTTTGAGAGGCCAGTGGCTAGGGTTTAGAAAGGCTTTGGCAAGGCTTTTGGAGTGGTTCTACGACTTCGACACTGCGTATCTCTTAGAAGATAGTTATTAGGGGAGTTTTTGTCGGCATTAATCCGGTGAGGTGTGCCCTAGGCTTGACAAGGGGACCTTTGGAGAGGACGAGGCCACTCCACAAGACCATCGACATGAATACCGAGGGGGTTTTTCTATGGATTACTTGTTTTTACATTTGATTTCATTGTTGATTGTAACTATCTCCATGGAGAGCTAAACCCCGAGTGGGTACTTGGATTTGTGAACCATAGGATGTATTTGTTTCATTAATCTTCTATTATGTTTTCCTTAATTGATGTCTTTATTTGAGTTCTAATCTTGAATGCTTGTTGAATGATTTCTCCCTTAGAGTGATACTAGGGTTAAGAGACCATCTTGGTAACCTTTGTGGATGAGTGACACACAATGAGGGTTAGACAAAGCAAGGTTGGAGAAGGTCGAGAGGGTGAGTTGAGAGGTAGAGGAGCTTCCTCTTTCCCCTCCGATGTGATTTATCCTACCTCCAGATTACAAGAGTTCTTTGCGTTCATAGTAGAGTGAATGGGCTAAGGGATGACCTCCGCTGGGGCTTAGTTGCACAGGCAACGGAGTGAAGCGTTGAAGTGACTTTAGCACCTAGGGCTTAATTGTGACTAGGAGTCTTTCGCCTGGACCAAAGGGTTAGATCTATACATTGGAATAGGGTTTATCACTTGGAATCCCTAGAGTGTCTTACAATTCTACACAGTGTGAGGTGTTGAGATTGATCGATTTCTCCGCCTGAACATAGTGTAGAGTTAGTCATGGTTGACCTTAGGTTTGGGACTGTGTGTTTAAGGAATTTCACGACTCATTAAGAGTCAATTAGGAGACATAATAGTTGGTCTTACACTTGAAACAATAGTCCTATGGGGAGCATTGTCCGAGTACCCCACTTCTATCGATTGCCTTTTCTCTCATTTTATCATGCCTCTCTTTCTTATTTCTTTTAGTCTTTTCATATCAATCTTATTCACACCATCATTGATTCATTTTCATCCTAGTTAAATAGCAATCGTTGTGTTTCTATTCACTATTCCCTGTGGATATGATACCCACTCACCTGGGATTTATTCCTTCGACAAACCCGTGCACTTGGGGGTCACACGCAAGGTGCGTTGTCAACCTCACAATGGGTTTCAAGCGAATTTTTGTCAACACTTTTATTTCTACTTCAATGAGTGTCAAGAGACCTCAGAGTGAATTCAAAGAAAAATTTTCATAAATTTTTTTATTTGCTTGTCTTTTCACTCCAATGAGTGTCAAAAGACCTCAAAGTGAGTTTAAAGAGAAATTTTCATAAATTTTTTCAGTTACTCTTCCTTTCACTCCAATGAGTGTTAAAAGACCTCAAAGTGAGTTCAAAGAGAGATTTTTATAAAATTTTCATGTACTCTTCCTTTCACTCCAATGAGTGTCAAAAGACCTCAAAGTGAGTTCAAAGAGAGATTTTCATAATTTTTTTTCATTTACTCTTCCTTTCACTCCAATGAGTGTCAAAAGAGCTCAAAGTGAGTTTGAAGAGAAATTTTCATAATTTTTTTTTTCCATTTACTCTTCCTTTCTTTATACCCCCGAGAGTGTTAAGACCTCAAGATAGGTTTCAAGAAAATTTATAAAAAATTTTCTCTACCCCAACCCAAGAGTGTCAAGACCTCAAGGTGGGTTTCAAGAAATTTTATAAATTTTTTTCTCTACCCCCAAGAGTGTCAAGAGCTCAAGGTAGGTTTTAAGAAAATTTATAAAGTTTTCTCTCTACCCCCAAGAGTGTCAAGACCTCAAGGTAGGTTTCAGAAAATTTTATAAAAATTTATCTCTACCCCCAAGATTGTTAAGACCTTAAGAAAGGTTTGAAGGAGGTGCTCATAAAATTTTCCAAGAGGAGTTTCTGCAAAAATTACAAAAATGTCCTCACAAATAAACTCATCAATCATTTTTTTTTAAATCATGCTAATGAAATAACACTATCAAAATGATCTCAAAAGAAACTATTTCCATAAGGTGATGTGATTTTTTGGTGGTGGACCTAGCCCATATTGTCTTGTAGTTCAACACAAGAAATGATTTTTTTTTTTTTTTAAAACCTGCTCTTCCATGCTGATGATTAATACCCCTTTTCTTCATGGACCATAAGCTATTAGCATTTTGTTGCCCTCACTTATATTCTCAAACACTCAAAGCTTCCATTATAGCCTCCAAGTCACATGCCTTTCCAATCACTATGCTAAACTAACAATTCAGCTAGCAAGTTCAAGCTCACCCCATCATTATCAATAAGTATAGCAACTTCACCAACTTTTTTCAAGCATATATGAGCAATAGCTTCATTGTTTCAACTAAATAGACCTCTTCCATGGTCCTACCCCTTTGCACATGTCATGGATTAGCACTATGTATGTTTGTGCATTCGGCTTTGTTCCCTTAATTTTCACCAGCCCAAACATCTTAGTAGCCTCTGGCCTTTGTTCTCTCATCAATCATACAAGCATGCTATTATGATCACTAGTATCTAGCTTGAATCCATTATCAATCATCTCATTCTAGATCCTTGCAGCTTCAACCAAATTCTTCTGCTTGCACCATCCGAAATAAAGCATAGTATAGGTCCGGAGATTGAGCAAGTATTGATCTTTCATCTTTGCAAATAAGGCATTTGCTTCTTTGCCAAGCTTAGCTTTTGCCCACGAATCAATTAAGCAGTTGAAAGTCTCGTAATCCGCTTTGAAGCTGAACTTTTTCATGAGCTGTAAGATACCCATTGACTTCTTCATCTTGGGAGCAAAAGCAAAGGCTTTAATTGAGGTCTTGAACACCTCGATCGGTGAAGAGCTTCTCGTTACCCATCTTCTCAAACATGGCACCATGGTCTCAAACTGGTGTTTATTGCCTAGAATGGTGAGCATCGCGTTGTAGGTCTTAGAGTCGTGAGTGAAAGCCGGGACGAGAGGCAGACCATCGGAAGAAGTGATAGGCGTGCTTGTGGCCTTATCAAAACCGATCAAGGACTCCGATTACAATGGGTTTCTCGATATGGATGCCACATTCATCCGAAACATCCTCTATGTTGCCATCGGAAGCGAAGAGCTCGTTGGTAATTCTACAAACCCGGTCGATGTCCGGCGAGTGCTCATCGACAATACGATCCGGATCGGAATCTGAATCAAAAGAGATTGTATGATCGCCAGATGAGGAGGAGTGTGGGAAGGATAAAGAGTTTTTTTT
This sequence comes from Dioscorea cayenensis subsp. rotundata, assembly GCF_009730915.1. Classification (NCBI taxonomy): domain Eukaryota; kingdom Viridiplantae; phylum Streptophyta; class Magnoliopsida; order Dioscoreales; family Dioscoreaceae; genus Dioscorea; species Dioscorea cayenensis. The sequence goes on from NC_052474.1 coordinate 13,305,495, forward strand.
TTCTAAGGATTTCCCATTTTTTTATATTCACAATCCGAGAGGGAAACATTCATAAAAGGAAGAATCATGTTTGCATGTTAATAAAACAATGCATGCTAACTTTGGTAATTTAGTTCATCAAGGCAAAGCATCATACATTCATGCATGGGAGATGAAAATATTTGATATAATTAGAAGGGCCCACTGGACATGTATGCATGAGTGATCTTTATCTTAAGAGCATTGTTCATCATGCAAGATCAACACATTTTTTTTCATTTTTTTTCTTCTTTGTTTTTTTTATGTATATGGCATGCACACTTAAGAAAGATAGTGTACCTTTTTGTTTTTTTAATATCGGGATTCGGCTAATTCCTATCAGCTCTCCTTCTTCTCATGTAAGACAAATGAGCCTCCCATCGTCTTCTTTATCATCTTACTTTCTTCTTTTTTTTTCTTCCCTGCTTTTTTTGTTCCACCATATTCTCAACTTCTCGTCTGTTGGGAAATTTTATTTTCAAAATTTTTTTAAATTAAAATTTTTTTTTTGAATTTTTGAATTTTGAATTTCAAAACCATTTTTTTATTTTTTTTAAAAGTCAATATATCTTTAGAAATATAATCTCTCTTTTCAAAAAAAAATTCTTAATTATATTTTTATTTATTTATTTTATTTATTTATTTATTTATTCTCCTACTCCTGTTTGGAATAGGATAATAGCTCTCCTTTGTTTTATCCCTTCCCCTTCTACTCTTATTTGAAGTAAGAGGAATGAGTTTATTATTACTATTTTTTTACTTATCCTTTTTTTGTTTTGACTTTAATTCAAAATAGAATAACAAGTTCCTAATGGAACCAGGAATTAAAAAATTCTATATAAACGGAAACGCTGAGCAAATCTAAATTTAAATGGTATTAGGATAATAATAAACAACAAATATAATAATAATGAAAGGGGTGGGGTCCACATCTCCATCCCTCTTTTTCATTGCTAGAACACATACTTGAGGATAACTTGAAATTAACAGGAAGTGGGGTAGCCATTAGCTTACAGTCATTTTAAAGAGTCGCAAAATCTTCTTTAGATAATTCTTCTGAGAAATCCAAATCTTCCTATTATTTTTGTCTCGATGAATATACGGCAACACGAAGACAAATTCATCTTCTTCAAACCTCTTGATATATGCACAAAGGTTCGTATTGATTCTACTATATCCAAGGCTCATAATGAATGAATCAAATCTCTTGTACCAACACCTTGCCTCTTGTTTGAGACCATATAGAGATTTGTTCAAACTAGAAACCAAGTTCTCCTTACCTTTTTTTTTTCTTATTTTTTTTGGCTGAAGCATGTAAATAATACAACAACAAAAAATATAGTTTTTACATCTAACTGCTCAAGATGCAAGTCGAATGTAGCACACATTGTCAAGACTACTCGGATTGTCGTGAGTCGAACCATAGGTGAAAATATTTTGTTAAAGTCAATCCTTTCTTTCTAAGCATATATTTTCACCTCCAATCTAGCACAATATCGATCCACTTGATCATTACTATTACACTTGATCTTATAGACCCATTTGTTGTCATGGGCTTCCTATCTGATTGTGGTGATACCAGTTCCCATGTCCTTTTTTTAATAAAGATCTTTAATTTCTTCTTGCATTGTTGCCATCCATTAAGATGCATCCGAACTATTTAGTATTTCTCCATTAGAAGATAATATGCAATATTACCCTCTATAATATAGTCAAAATGAAAGCGTGGTACCTTTCTTGTACGAGTTGATTGCCAAACTTCTGAAACATTAGATTCAATGGGATCTTATACCTCATGGTTTGGTGTAGCTTCAGCTTCTCCTTCTACCTGTAATGTTGTAGCCTCTATGTTCCATTTGAAGGGTAATTATATTTTGCTTGTTATTGTTTTTTCTCTTCGATGAAGATAATATCTATGTTGATTACAACCTTCAGGTAGTGGGATCCCATAGGTTGGTACCCTTTTAACTCATTAACATATCCAAAAAATATATATTTCTAGGATTTTGGAACCAATTATGTAGTTTCTTGGCATTATACATCGCATACACATGACTCCCAAATATATGAAGGTTTGAATAGTTAGCTGGCTTACAAGTCCACATCTCCATCGATGTCTTCAATTCAATTATTGTTGATGGAGCTTGATTTACCACATATCATGCGGTATTAACTGCTTCTGTCCAAAAGTACTTGTCTAGTCTTGAAGCTCACATCATCGCTCTTGTTTTTTTTTCTCAATAGAGTCATGTTCATTCATTCTAGCACTCCATTTTTATTGAGTATATGCTATAATGAATTGCTTTTTGATGCCTTCTTGGTTGTAGAATTCATCAAATTCTTTAACAATGTATTCCCTTCCATTGTTTGTCCTATTGCACTTGATCTTTTCTCCAAATTCAAGTTCCACCCGGGCTTTATAAAATTGGAAGAATTGAAACACATAGTTATTCTCTGGATAGGATACACCCAACATCTCCTAGAATATTCATGAATGAATGCCACAAAATAATTTGCTCCTCTCAAGGACTTATTTGGTGATTATCACACATCAGAGTGAGCCAGTTCTAGAATTGCCTTGTTTCTAGAATTATGTGTTGAACTTCAGTTGATGCTACTAGCTCACAATACAATGTTCTGTTGTATCTTGGGAGAGACCGCATAAACCCACTTAAGAAATCTTTGTGATCGAGTATGTAAATTTCTCTAAGGACAGTAGAAATGTGCCTCCAAATTGATCTTGCTTGTTCAATTCTTCCACTTTGTGTGATTGTTAAAACACCAACCCTACATTTTCTTAACATCTTATAACAATGATGTCTATTTTTTGTGTTGATAATGGAAATACCTATGTTATTATGAATAAAATACTAGTGGAGATTTATTTACTTGTGACTTGATATATATGGTCATTTTTTTAAATTTATTTTGGTGGGAATACAAGGGTCTTTATTTTTATTACTTCTATTTTTTTATTACAATCAAGCGGATAAATTAGAAAATTTCTTGAACATTGAAGGTAATCTATGATTTTTTTTCACTTATGAACAATTATTTGTTGGTTTGGGGCTTTGGCCTTGGACTTTTATACTTTTTATGATTTTTAATAAGTTTTTTTAAGTATTAATGAAGTTTATTCATTTTTCTTATATATAAATCTAAGCTTCAATAGAAGCATTGTTCTCAAATGGTAGAAATATTGTAAAAATTCACAAAAGGCTAGTTTCTCTCAATGCAAATATTGTAAAAAGATATATTTTTTCAAAGTACATGAGGAATATCTCATTTGAGAAGACACTTGGGTAAATGTTAGAAACATGTTTTGTCATAATATTGGACAATACACAATTTCTCATCAAACAACCACAAGTGCTAGTTAATCTCACATTATAAAAATTAATATTGAGATCATTTGTAAAGAAATTGTTGTGATGATTGTGGATGATGAACAAAATTTCCTGATGGTTAAGAATATTTGATTTAGGCTTGTTATGGCACTTGCATGTCCTGAATTAAAAATAATGGGTGGAAAAACAATCAAAAGAGATTATGTTGCTATATAAGCATGAATGATAGAAGTTGAAAGACATTTTAGTAGAGTGTCTTCATAGAAATATGCTTAAAATTTGACACATAGAAATCTATTACTAAGGATCATTATATTTGTGTCACAACTCATTTTGTTGATCATGAATGGTAGTTGCATAAGAGTGTTATCCATTTTAAACTCATTCCACCTCCTTATGATAGCTTTCCTGATAAACATGAGATTAATTCTAGTATTAATCCATATGATCTTATTATGTTGACTATTGGCAAATTGCATCTTGGTGTTGAATATGTGAAGCAATTTACTCATGGAAGAAAAACTTTTATGGCATTGCAAAGAAGTTATTTGAAATAAATATTTGAATTCAAATAACTCTCATTATCTCCTTTTGAATTGTTTTCTTATCTTTACATAGTGTTTGGGTCCAAAAGTAGAAGGGAAAGTAAAGGAAGAGAAGGGGTGGGAAAGAAAGGAAAGGGAAAGGAAAGGAAGGGTTGAATCCTTATTTGGATTATCAAATTTTATTGATGGAAAGGAAAGAATGGTTTTTTGATAAACTTTGTTTGGTTAAGGAAGGGAAAAGAAAAGACAAAATATATAATAATTTGATTTATCAGTTATACCATTATTATTAATTTATTAAAAAATAAATTATTCAGAGATTTGAAGTACAAATAAACTATTGTCCATCATAAAACCATATAATATTTGCATAAAGAAGACAAACATAAAGTCAAAGATTAAAGTGAGACCAAAATGGCAAAATATATATTTCCCAAACATCTATTTTTTTAAAATGCAAACTAATTATTAGTCATGAAAATCTATAGCTTAAGGACAACCTACCTCTCAAATATCATGTTATCCTATGCAACACCAAGTATGAACAATTTAGGCGCATATGCAAAGTAGTTTCTAATTAATTACTTAATTAGGATTTAAAGACCAATTCCTCCTAAAAATACATAATAACAAGTAATAACAGGGATCTGCGATGAGTGTGGCTTAAATTTGTATATTTTCCATATGAAAATTTGCTCATTAACTAGCAAAACAAAACCCTAACATACGAGAATGATGGAATGCTAACCATAAATAATTAAAAAGCACATAATAACAAAAACAATATAATAATGAAAGCCTAAAATGGAGAATTTAATAATATAGCAATGTTCAAGACAATATGGATGTGTGATTAACATCGATAAATGGAGAGAGAAAGGTTAAAAACACAAGATCAATTAGATATATGAAATTAACAACAAGAATCGAATTAAGAGTCAAAAATAAAATGTTAGAATTTACCTTTTAGACAAAATGATTGGGGCCGTGTGAACCCTTGATTGCAAAAAAAAATTGAGATTGAAGAAGTGAAAGAAACAACTTATGAGTGATGTTATGTAATTAATTAAAAACATTGAGGGTATTAAGGTTTTTCTAAAATATAAAATTTTTATGAGGGTTCTCTCTCCCTGTCACCCCAAATCGAAGGGCCAAAAAAAGTGAGGTTTCAGAGGGTTTTAGAAGCTCAGAGTTAACCATTTCTTTCCTTTCATTAAATTAAAAAAAAACTATCCAAGGGCTCACTTTGACCCTCCATTTCCTTTACGTCACCATTTTTTGTTAGCTCATTATTTTATGAGTGTATGTTTGTGTAAGTTCTTGTGCTATCAAAGATCCTATGAATCTCTAAGTATTTGTATTAATGTTCTCATGCTGTAATGCTTATAAAATTTTGATCCAATTTTATTGATATTGTTCTTTTAAATGCTTTATTTTCTTCCAATTTTATGGTTTTTTGTGGTAATGTTGGTTCAATGGGTATGGGAATATTGGATAGACTATTTCAATGGGATGGAGGTTGACATTGGCTTCAACCATTAGTTTAAGGTCTTCAACAAGAAAAGAGAACTATTTTCCTTTCAAAACTTTGCCACCAATAGTGATTCTTGTGTTCTTTTGATTTATTTATGTATTCCTCTTCATTATTATTGTTTTATAATGGAAAATTATTGTAATTTTGATATTTGCATGATTAGTACTCTTTTAAATTGTTAAAGTTTGCCATAATTTAATTTTTGTCGTGAAGATCTATTATGCTTATTATTGATTTTTGGGTTGTATATATATATATATATTATAACGTGAAATTTACTTTTATTAATTTTCTCTTCTTATAAATGAATATTTATTTTCTTCTTAAAAATGTTTATTTTAGGTCTTATTAAGGGAAGCTTTGTATCAACAGAAACACCATTGAAACAAGAGTTACATTAAGAGTTTGAATGGATGCTGTCACTCTTGACCCTAGCTGGGCAAGTGGCAATCTTCACGACAACAAGGAGAGGGTCATACAACTGAAGGTATTACCTTTTCTAAACCTTGTCAATGACTTTACTCATCTATTGACTAGAGATAGAATTATAAATATAGGATTGGTCACGCCGCCTCCCATTAGGTTGGACTAGGGGACCCCCATTGTAGTATCAGACTGAAGTCTAAGGTCGGGCCGTAGCCCGTAGTCACCATCAATGTCAACCATGTAAATATAAGCATTTTCAATTTCCAATTTACAACTCAAGAAAATCCATCATTCATATTTTTTGACTCAAAGAGAGTACACTTAAAATCAATGCTATAAATCACCATACAACGGCTAAAAAAAAAATACATATTAAAGCATAGTCTCTTGGAGTGTAAATACATAGGCATATGAGCATATCTCTTTAAAAATAAACATGTATAAATATTCTAGTCATAGGTATAGAAATTGCATGAGATCCTAATATTAATTTGGTCTTATTTGTTGTTTAATCATGCAATTTACATGATTTCTGTATAAATTTCATTCTCCTTGTTTGGGATACTGCTTTCAATTAATTTTTCATGTAGATGAGCGGAATTCGACCTCAAATCTACATATGTTTGATGTATTTTAGAAGGTAAAACAAGAAATAAGAGATGGAGGATCATAAAACGAGAAGGGGATGTAAAGCAAAGAAATAGATAGAAACATGACTAGCATGTGTTAATTAACTTGGGTGTGTTCAATGTTGATGCGGAAATTCATAGATCAAATTCTGAAAGAAACATAAGTGGCCCTATGTTACCTGACACCACCGATGTTTCGTGACATAAAAAGAAACCCTAGAGTATTAAAAATAGAAGAAGGAGGAGCACGAACAAGAAGGACAGTGAAGGGTGGAAAGAGAAGCATTCTCCACAAAGGCAAGAGAAGACATCGAAAGAGAAAAAAAGAATGGAGAAAAGAGAACATCAAGCTTGGATCCTTGTCGATTCATCGATCGACAAGCAGGGATAAGCAGTTTTTTTCTTTTAAAAATTAAATTTTCTTGTCAAATGTTAAGATCAATGCCCATGGGTTGTATCTTGAACATAGAGAAGTAGAACCTTTCTTTCTAGGATTGGGGCTAGCCCAAGGATTGTAAAAGATATTTTGTTCTAAATTTCTCTTCTTTGTTAATGGTTAATTGATTTTAATTTGGTTTAAAGACACTTAATGCTTGTGATTTTGAATTCTTTCAATTGCATGAACTTAGGTGTCAAAGGAAGGATTGAGAGATGAACTTTGATACTAGAATTTTAGAACCAAACCTAGAACCTTAAATTAAGGTTTATTGAGGACCCATTGGATTGTCATAGAACTCAAAGGGTTTAATTAGGTTTAATCACCATGAGAATAGGTATTAGCTCAATTAAGCACTAATAAGTGCTAAACTGATCATATTTTGTATATCATTTACACTGCATTTAGCATGAAATTGTACTTGTTTAGCACTTCATTAGTATGAAATTTCATTCTTTTTTGTTCACAATAACCCTTATTTCTATTTTAGGAAGAAAGAAGTGAATCCGAGGATGTTTTAAAGCAAAATAAAGTAAGTTACTGAATCAAAGCTGCACCACGTCTCATAACGGCTGTTATGGAAACTCATAATGCTTGTTGTCTATACTTACCACTACTGTGATCAAGCTATAGCAGCATGAGCTCACCGATAGCAATATAGAAGCCACAACGGCCTCATAACGGCTATTGTGAAGTCCATAATGGCTGTTGTCAAGACACATAACGCCCAAAGACCATGCCAAGATGCAACTTGGAGCCCAAGAAACAACTTACTCACAACGGGCATCACAACGACCGTTGTGAGGCCATGGTAGAACTGATTACTATAAATACCCTAGTTTTCTCTAAATTCGGGAGACTCTTTTGCCGAAGAAGATAAGGCTCGTCGGATTTCTAGAGACCTAAGCGGAGGAAGATGATGTTTCTTCCATATTCTAACAGATTCTACCGGATTTCTCAAGAGTACATCAACGAGCGTCATCAGAGAAGAACGCACGTAACATGCATCTTCAAAGATCATCATCAGAGGGGTGTGAGTTACACAAGTCATCAGATAATCTTGGGATCCTCTAATCCCAATCTTGGGAGAACTATTGGATGGGAGTCAGTCTAGGAATACATTAAACGCTTACTTATTCTTTATTCGGTCTTGTGGTTCCCTTATACTTTGATGCTTTGTTTTGTATGATCCATAAGAACCTAATTTGAGTGGAAATTGTATGTCTAGGTCCCTCGGTTATTATTTATGAATCTTGATTGACTAATATAAATTGTTATAGTTTTCATAATCATTGCATGTTCTTAATTTCTTATTATTGTTGATATGGATGAGGAGGATATACCCCCAATATTGATGACACCAATGCCATGATAGATCTATGCATATTCTAAGAGCTTAGGCATAGCTTGGTTTCCAGATTAGGGATTGATTGCCCCTTAGGCTTAGGGTTTGATTGATCTCTTCTCGTGGGATTCCCACACTTAAGGTAAACATAGGAGGCTGGGGTGAAAGAAATTTCATCTTAAGTTCTTAGTGATTTAGACCTAGTCGCCATGGCTTTTTAGGACTAGTAGGCCTTTAAATTTCCTCAATTTGATCCTAGAACACGATTAACACTTAACACCTATCATAATTAATAATCAAGATAACTATAGTATATACTCCCAACTCCTTCTAAGTGTACTTAACGATGCCTCTAATTGTATTGTTTAATAGTGTTGTACAAATAAACTAAAGAAAGAGCAAAAACAAATAGGCTATTGATTAAGTGAAAAGGAAGAAATAGGAGTCTCTCATCGTTCCTGGGGAAATACAACTCTCGTGTTCATCCACGAGGTATTACTTGATGACCCATACACTTGCGGTATAACGGACCAATTGTAGTATTAAGTGTATACTTGCATGCTTATATAGTTCCATAATTTACACACACCCATAAACGCATTCCGTCAAGCACCTTGTTATATCTTGAAAGAGAATAACAAGTATTTAAAGGCCATCCCTTTGAGATCAACTAGACCAAACCAAGAAGAGTTTCAGCACAAAGTCTTTACCCTTCCTTGCAGTGAACCCCGATCCTAGGATAATTTAAACTAAAATTTCCCCAAGCCATTATCCTTAATCGGCTTAGATTTTGTTAATTATAGAATTTAGTTCATCTATTTTTAGGTTTTTCTTTTTCTCATTTCACATTAATTTGTTCATCTAGACAATCTTAATAGCAATTATTCGGTAATTGACAATTTAGTCCCTATTGGAATGATAATTTTACTGCTATTTGACAACTGTACACTTGCGGAACACATCATCTAGGTTTAAGTAAGACTCGTCCATCGATTTCAAGTACTCAAATATATTCAAACTATTATAATAAATTCACCTTTGGTAAAGAAAATGAAATACAATTTGGTCTACAAGATAGAGTGTAAAACATATAAAGAGATACGATACTACTCTTATTAAGACTATGCAACCACAAATCAACCACTCACAGAACAGGTCGTCTCATCTCTAGATGCGCTCACTCTTCGGCAATTTCCTACTCCTCGAAGATGTTTCACCACCTAGCCACAAGCATGGAATCCAATAAGTAATGAATATAAGAATGAAAACTAAAATGTATGAATGAGCAAGGTTTACATGCCTTTGATGAGTGTACAAGTGTTCATTATTTTATATCATTTTTGTACACTCATTAGGCTTGTATTAGAGGCATATTGTGAAATTCGATGTTAAACATAGTGTATTTTGCATTCTCAAACTTCGGGCAGCACTTAAAGATGAGAGAGAGAGAGAGAAAAAGAAGTGTTCTAGACCCAAAACAAAGAAGATGGAGCTCTATCGACAACAATCAAAGAAGGACAAGGCAAATAGGATTGTTTACAGGTACCTTATAGCTAGGCTTATAGCCGTAAGTCTCTTCCAGAGAACCTTGTGGGCATGCTTATGCTTGTAAGGAGGAGTATAACGCTATACAGAGATACTTACTAGCAGGATTTATGCCCGTAAGTCAGATTATAAGGATCATCCAGAGGAGTTTATGAGCAAAGCATACGCCTGTAAGGACAGTCACAAGGGGAATACAGAGAAGTTTACAGTACGGTCATAAGCTGAACTATAACACCAGACAAAAGACCTTATGGACGGGATTTAAGGTTGTAAGCCTTCGGTGAGGCTCGCAACCCATCATCCCTAGCTCCTTACCGCTATGTCCTTATGCCCTCAAGCAGGCCGTAAGCGACACAATATAAATATTTCTGAAATAAGGGTTTATAGGACATCTTTTATTATATTTTAGAGGCACGACAAAGGGAAGAAGGAGGCTAATCTCCAAGGCTTCTAAGGAGATTTTGGAAGAAGATTTAACCCAATCATCTTGGAGAGGGAGATTGTTGCTGTCAAGACTAGCTTAGTAGCTTTCATTGAAGGTCCTTGGATGTTCTTTAGCAATCAACCTCCGGCACGATTGAGAAGAGAGTTTTCATGTTTAGCTTATCTCTCTTCATATTTTGTAATTTGAATGCTTCCCCTCCATTAATAGAAGGTTAATTTTGTAGATGTTTAGGCATAGTTAAACTCTAGGGTTTATTTTATTTGACATTAGTTTTAGATCTTTAGGATTTACTTGTTTCTTAAATTGCAATCCATGTTATTTGAGTCTAATTGTGTGTTTTTATTACTTGGTTGCTATCATGGCAAAAGCCCTAGTTACCATGTTTAATGTGCTTTGTGACAAGTAGAAATACCCACCTAGCATAGGCATACTGTGATTAGAGGAGAGTGTGCGTAAACCTAGCAATGGTGTACTTTGGAGAATTCTTCTCCCTCAATCTTCCTAAGTGGATTAACTAGTGATTTTCTTGCTCTTTGCAATCATAGGGAATAAATTTTATGAGAAATCACATTTCTATATGGGATTAGGGATAATGTAATACCCTGAACCTTTGGATACCTCTTTGAAAATATATTCAGGGTATTACTACAGTTGCAGTAAGATTTTTCTACAGAGTAATCTTGTTAAGAAACCCCAAGTGGAAAGAATAAGGACCTAAATGTGAAAGTTTATAAAAGATTTTGGGTTAAAGAGTAATAGAAAAAGGATTGATATGAATTGTTTATGGAAACCAAGGACTGAAAGGTAAGGCAGCAGGGATCTTTTTGAAATACTGTGTTATAACTTAGGGACTGTTAAATAGTTTGTAAGGATTTTTTGGAAATACTATTTCATGATTCAGGGACCATTGATAAACTTTTCAGGGACTCTTTTTGTAAGAGTTTGTATTTTTCAGGGAGTAACAGTAAATTTCGGCAGAAAACTTAAGTTGAGAAAAATCTTGAGTTTGATGGTTTCATCTCCTTCTTCTCCTTCATACTGCTACAATAACCAGAGAAAAAGAAAAAAAGAAATGAGAAGAAAAATGGGAGGTTTGAGGTGGATGATTGGAGATCGCCGGAGGAAGCTTGCCAGAGAGATGACCTTGCTTGGTAAGAGTTTTTCTTGATGTATTTTTCATGAATGAATGTATGTATGCATGTATATATGTGTATTTGGTGGATTTGATGAAGAAAAATGATGGATTTGAGTAGAAAAAGCATGTTTAATTATTGTAGATGATGACTGTTTGAAATTGTTTTGAGAAAACCCTTGTAAACATGATGAAATTGCTTGAAATGGAGACTGTAGCACTGAGATTAGGATTTAGTTTGGTTAATTAAGTTGATGATTATGATGATTAAGATGTTAATGATGATAGTTGGATTGGAATTGGTTGGGTTTAGCCAAAATTGATTTGATTGGATCAAACCAAGTTGGAATTGAATTGATTGAGTTGGGTTTAATTTGGTTGAGTGGGCTTGATCAAATCAAGTGAAGAGAATTTGATTTGGTTTAGTCAAGTTCATTAAATGGATTGGAGTTGGGTTTGGATGAGAATTGTAGTGGTTGGGTTCAATTGAATTGATTTTGGTCTAAGTTTGATCAAATCAAGTTGAGTGTGGTTGGACTTGAATTGTTTGGTTAAATTGAGTGGGTTAAGACTGATTTGGGCTTGGTTTGGATATTGGGCTAAGGATTTGGGCTAAACCAATTCAAGAAAAATTTGGGTTCGGTTGAACCAAGCTGGTTCAACAGATTTTGTATAAGAATTGGAGTTGGTTGGCTAGTTTGAGCTTGGTTCAGTGGAATTGAGGTTTGTTCAGAATGGTCTAGCCTAAATTGGATTGATTTAAATGCAATTGGAGACCGGTTTAATTATGCAAGGTCGTGTTTTAACTGATTGGAGTGAGTGGGCCCAATTAGAGAGTCGATTATTGATTTCTTATATTTTTTGTTGGGTTCAATTATGTTTTTAGTTGTCGTATTTATTTATTTTATTCTGTTATCCTGTTAGGTGTTGATTAGGCTTGGGAGGGAGTTCTAGGTCTAGCAAAAATCCCAAGGGAAACCAGGTGAGTTGATAGTGGCTATTATTTAAATTATTGGACAATTATTATTATTTTGGAAATAATTATTTAATGGCTAGTATTTTGGAAATGATGGTTTAATTATTTCATTTTATTATGTTTAATTGCGTATACTGTTGAAATATACTTATATTTATTATTATTTATTTGTCGTTGATGTGCCATGACGATCGTATTGATATACATGATTTTGTATAATTATACATATTTTCAAATAGTGAAAATACACGTATATATGATTTAATTATTTAGTTCATGTGTTTATTTTTTATGGTTATATATGCTTTGATTTGGAATGATTTGTGAAATCATGTGAGCATATTAAAATGTTTTATCGGCATTGTTTGTGGAATTGGTTTTCATTCCTAGTATAAGAATGGTATCATGGATCTGGACTTTACTGGTTTATGCATTGTTATACTTTTGGCATTGGCTTTGTGGAAAATAATGTTTATTTCCAAGATGTGAATGCTTGTCCTGGATAAGGATCCTGTGATATGATTTATACCGATTGTATTATTGCTATATCTATGATGGTTTGGATGGTGACGGCGGGCTAAAATCCGACTACTGCAGTAGTAGATTCCCACGTGCCAGCCTTTAGAGGTGGCGTGATGGACCTGAGTGTTGATTCGTCCAGATCAAGTGGGAGCTTAGAGCCCTGATTGGATGATACATCGGGATCCCGGGGTCACCACACGGGACCGGTGGACCAACATCAAGGTTATGAAGACCTTGGCGGCTCCCAACCTAGTCGTGACGATGGCTAAGTCGGGGAGAGTTTTCGGGCTGTGGATTTGAGGACGGTTTTTATATTACTTGCTATTTTGAATTGTGATGAGGGGGCGAAGCCCAGCTGTCACTCTTAGGAGGACAGTCTCTCACAATAATTTAGACTTTTGGAAAAATTGATTTAATGTTGATTTGTGATGAAATTAAGTTTCAAAAGCTCTTTAAAGTTGTATTTTACCAAAATTTGGTCTTTGTGAAAGCTTTGAGATTATTTGTTAAAATTGATCTTTATATGCTTTATGTACACTAGATTTACTTATTTAAAATTATTGAGGCACTATCGACCAACTGAACGTGCTGTAGTTGCAAAAGCAGGACCCTAGTAGATCACTGTTCGACTATAGAGCTAGTCAAGGTTGAGTCCAAGATTGCAGTGGGTCACATACCTTTCTTTCTATTTGTTATTGTCGTGATCTTGTAGGGGTTGTACCCGCAAATTTGAGTAATTATATTTGTTGTATTTATGTATTTGAATCCTGTAGTTGGTGTAAAGTTGTAAATTGTGATTTGTAAGTCTAATTTGGTTTCTGAGGGGTGTCTGGTTTTCAGTTAAAATGGATTTTTAACTGATGGGTGCCACATTTACCTCGGTAGAAGGTTTGGGTGTGACAGATAATCTCTTTGCAAGAAGGATTATCTATTTTTAGAAATTGTTGTTAATCCACATTGAGATTTTAAGAGTGCAAAGCGATTGTGTGGTGACTATATTAGCACTGTACTAATCAGTTACTATTCACCCTTGCAAGAAAGGTTTAGTATACTTTAGAAAATCTCTCGGCTCAAGTAGAATTGCATGATTAGATAACCTTTATCCTGAACTTAACAAAACCCAAGAGGGGTACTATACCTGGCATCGTTTCTTCTCCTGATTCCTCTACTCCTTTTATTTCGTATTTCTTGATTTTTAGTTTGTTCACACACATCACTATTTTTCTGTTAGGCTAACTTTTGGGATAGGAATTAGTACTAGTATTCTTGATCTCTCCTATGGACCGATACCTTGCTTTTAAGCACTTTATTACATGATCGACACGTACACTTGCATCCCTATCAGCCGTACATGCAACACTAGAGTTATAGGGCAAAACAAAGCCATTTTGGATCCCAAAAGGCCTTAAATTTAAGAAAAACTAATTCTAATGAAGTTCAAGCATGAAGAGCATCATTTTGGACCTAAGAAGTAAAAGAAATGCTAGTAGAATTTTGGGCTTACAATAACCTCGAAACTGCTACAGTAGCTTCAGAATTGCTACAATAATTTTGACCCTAACTATGAAGTTTTTCTCAAACTTACAACACCAATCATAAAAATTTCTCTACAAGAATCAAAGGTAACCAATTTCACAAATCCTAGGAGATTTAAAAGTTTTTAATCTTATGTTTTCAAATGAGAAAAACAACAAAATAAAACGAGTATACAAAGTAAAAACTAGGCTAAGACCTCCTACCGTACTCAAGAGTAAGTGAGAGAGTTTTTGGGCATTGACTCGTCAAGCTCGTCCATTGAAATTAATGAAGAAGAGGTAGAACGGTGGTGGGTGAGAAAGAAAGAAGAAATGAAGAAATAAACAGAAACGGAAGTGGCTCGCAGGTTTTTCTTTAAAAAAAAAGGAAATGGAAAAATTACCATTTTGCTCTCTATTAGAAAAAATAAGAAAAGGTCCAAATGACCGAATCACCCCTAATTTTGGCTGAATTTCACACAAAAGCCATTGTATGAATATGCAAAAATACTAGTAATACTAACTGACTATTTTACCACTGATGCATGTACAAAAGTCTAATGAGGCCTGAAGTCCAAATTAAGACTGAGTACAACATATGCTTTAAGCAATCATTTATTTTGATATGAATTAATTAAGAATTCTAAGTTTTTCAATGTAATTGGAACATTTCATGGTATTGAAATTTGTTAGTCTATGAGGTTTGTTTGTAAGTGTTAAGTCATGATAATTATGTTAATTTTTTTAATAATGATATTGATTTAATTTTATTTATGCTATATTATTAAAAATTAAATGTTAAATAATTTACATAATTTATTAAAAACCATTTACTAAAGCACATTATGACAAATAACAATTACATCAAAAAAATATGATTGTTTGTGACACTATAAAAATATCACAAGTGATACATTATTCCATTAATTTTGACATTGCAAAAAATAAATTTTTGACATAATTTTTAACAACTATATATTTTTGTCATATTAATTGTACGACAAATGTATTTAATGACTAAAATGTTTTTGTTAGTAACAAATTTCATCATTAGAAAATAGCCTTTTGTAACTAATTATTATATTTTTTAAAATATATAGTGGCATTCAACATTTTTATAACATTATTGCATATGTCAATAACCGGCAAATTTGTTGTTATGAAACTTGGATTGATAGTTTTGGAGAGCACATTTCAAGACTTGGGATTTTCATATTACCATCAACATTTATGGTGCTATAGTCTAAACATGGTAACATTTTTACATTATTGCATGATTCCACGAATATTTTCACATTATCTCCAACCAAATGGTACCTAAGGGTTTATTTGATTCACAAAAGAGAAAAACACAAGTAATATAACACAATGCAAATTGTTTAGTTATAGCACAAGTGCTTTTTTTTTCATATTTGATGTTCATTGGACAATACAAAATTTTTTGTGTTGTTTGTCATTTGATTTGTACAAGTATCGGACAACAAATTACAAAATAAAGAAATTTACATGACAATGTTGTATGAATTTTTCTCTCGCTTTCAATATTAACCACTTAATTTTTTTTAACTATTAAAAAAGCTGGTCTTCTTTAGCCTTTGCTTGTCCCGGAAAGGCCTTGGCCATCCAAAATAATTCATAATTACATTCTTAAAATTTTTAAAATATATTCATTAATAATTAATTATCAAAATATTTAAAATAGGAAATTGGATTTTCATAAATAATTCTCCAAAATTATTTATCCATAAGGTAAAGCAACAAATATTAGCTCAATATTAATTAATAAAAATTATTAGTCTGACTATAAAGAAATTATTCCAGTGGAAATGATTAATTAAATTATTTAAATAAAATATTTTTTTAATATGTATCATTATGTATTAGAAATAAAATACTTTTATTTTAATAATAATCTTTTTATTAAAAATAATTATATATTAAATATTTGATGTTATAAATTATAAAAGAGCTTGAGACTTACATGAGTAAATGTGTAAAAATGGCAAAAAACTATTCCGGGAAAGCCACAAACTAAATACTTTTTACTATATTTTTGTTAAAACTAGATATGTTAAGGTAATTTGGACATTTTTTTTATTTAAACTAGCAATAATTTTTTATCTTTTAGCTGTCTTGTAATTACCATTAGCCACGGTTAAGGTTTATGGAATTAACCATAGTTCTCACTTAACTTAACAAAATTACCCTTAACATCATCCAACCTAAGCCATTTGAGAAAAATTCCCAAACTTCTAAACCACTCAATCGCCATCTTTTGAGATTCCCTTCTCACAAATCCCTTCAAGCCACGCCATCTCACTCGCTGGCTCTTTCAAATCAGCGTCAAAGATGTCTACGCTGTCGCCGGAGGTTTCAACCTAACCTTACTAGACCAACTCAACACCGGCTATGCTCGATGTCGTGACATCTGCGCATGTGTCGTTACCTTCACCGTCGGAGCTCTCAGCATGATCAACGTCGTCGCTAGAGCTTAATCAGAGAACCTCCTAATTGTGTTCATCGTCGACAGGCCAAACACCTATTATTGGACTTCTTTTTTATAAATTTCATATGTGATTATATTTTGAGTAGGTGTATGAAATTGTTTGTTATATATTGTTATATGTCTTAATTTTTACCTATTTTTAGGTTGTGTTTGTAAAGAGCATGTGATAACGTAAAATTTTTTAGAGATGTTTGTAAAAACCTTAAAAATATGAATTTACTCAAAAATTCATGATTTTTAATAATTTTAAAAAATAATGAAAGCTTACATAAAAAAATTACATTGGTTATCTATAATTTAAATAATTTAAAATCTATAAAATATAATAAAAAAATTTGATGGTATATTAACAAACCCATAACGGTCATTTGTTGAATGAAATGAGAAATGTCTACAAAATAAGAAAAGAAAAATTTAGAGGGGTATATAAGCAAACACATTTTGGTAATTTACCCTTATTCCATCGGTTGATTTATTCCGGGAAAGCCACAAACTAAATACTTTTTACTATATTTTTGTTAAAACTAGATATGTTAAGGTAATTTGGACATTTTTTTATTTAAACTAGCAATAATTTTTTATCTTTTACCTGTCTTGTACTTTCGTTAAATTTTTACAGAATTGTATTGCCCTAAACTCCTACATCACTTTAAATTTTTACGTATTAAATGGACTCTAAAGACATCTTTAATGATTAGACTATACAAATGTTTAATATCTAGGGCACCTCATGAATCCAATAAACTCTCGGGAAAATTGCTTACATACCCCTGCAAAACCATGAAATTGCTCAAATACCTCATTTTTATGAGGGTATTTAAGCAAATTCATGATTTTATAAGGGCATGCAAGTAAAAAACCCTAAAATCTAATCTATAAAGCAGTTTTCCCATAATAATTATACTATAGTATAAGACTCACAATCACTTCATTTTACCATTTCAATTATTCATAATATACATTTTATCATTAATATATTTATTTAATAAAATATTTCATTATTTATCATACACTAAATTTTTTTTTTTTTTGAGAAAGGCGACAAGCGCCGGAACCCAGAGATGAACACGTGGGGGTGCCCGCGCTCACCACCGAACCGTGGCCTCACCTTGCGCGAGATGGGGATCGAACTCGGGGAGCCACGCTCGACACTCAAAGTGAACACCCTACGCAAGGGACCCGATGCCAATAGACCAAATGGTCATTGGCCATACACTAAAAATTATATCATTTAGAAAGTATATAAAATTTTAAAAAATATTATATTGTTAATCTTTTTAAGGGCTAGTTTCATAATGCCCTGTTATATAACGGTTAGTTTCATAATTGTTAGTTTGGTTTTATAATGTTTTCATAAAAAATTTGCATATTGAGTGGAAAAGAGTATGGAAAATGTTGAGGATTTTGAAAATTACTTTAACTTATCTTGTGTTTGATTGGCAACATGGAAAATGGGTAGAAAAGAAAATTTTTCCATGGAATATTTTTCCATGGAAAAATTTTACATGGAAAATAAAAAAATAGTCTTTGATTTGCATTATTTTCTAGCTAAAAAATAAAAAAATTTCTATAGAAAATTCAGATTTTGTTGTTTGATTGATCTTATTTTTCACGGAAAATGAAACATTTTTCATGGAAAAAACCTCATTTGTTGTTTGATTGCATCAATTTTCCTTGGAAATAGTCACATTTTCCATGAAAATTTTTTTAAAAATTATTAAAATTATAAACAACGCTACGTGGAATTGAATCTTACCATCAAAATGCCGCGGGATTGATCTAGATAAATTTATTTAAAATATTATCAAGTTATATAATTTATCTTTTTTTAAAAAAAATATTTAAAAGAAAAGAAAAAACTTTTTTTAAAAAAATTTCTAAAAGAAAAGTTATTTTAAATATTTCAATCGCACGTTATTTTTTCACATAGCTCCTTACATTTTCCCTGGAAAACTTTTCCCAGGGTGGATGTAGGAAAAATTTTTTACTGATTTGAGGGAAAATAGGGTCACGTGACAGAGTTTGTGGAAAAATTTTTCACGGAAAATTTTGGCAAACAAACAGCCTATTTAGCTTGAAAATGACTCGTAGAAAATTTTTCCAGAGAAAAAAAGGGCAATCAAACACAGCCTTAGAGTTTGTGAAAATAAAGAGCATTTTTATCCATAAGTGGAAGATTGCAAGAAAGTGAAGAAGTTGAAAGGAATGTAATTTTTTTTTGACAATGTATATAGATTTATGGGCATAAAAAAAAAAGAATTTACCTTGCAATGGCCTTCATTTGGAAAAAAAATTAGTGGGCACCAAACGCCTCTAAGTAGGGGTGAGCACAATCAGGTACCTGATCTGGTCCTTGATTTTTAGATCGGTAAAAACTCGACCCATATCCAATTCGGTTTAAACCGGATACCGAAAACCAAATACTGGTTTAAATCAGATTGAATATCAAATATCTGAACCCAAATTTAAGTTTTATAAGTAGTATGGAATTTGTTATACATATAATAATATTATATACAAAAATAAATATAACAAACATATAATTTACAAAAAATATTATAATGATTCGCTATCGCACCGGTTCCGACAGCAACAAAAAATATTCGTCCTATGTCGGTCCGACCCCCTCAATCACTAGAGCGCCCCCCCCTTCCCCCGATCAGTGCAATGGGATGTGTCTATTTATTTATTTCTTGACTTGAAATGGGAGTAGAGCAGGTTTGACACAACAAAAATAATAAAAAGTTTTATCAATTTTAAGCAATACAAAAAAAAAATCATATTTTTTGAAGCATCAAATGTCTCATCATTATTGATGCCATAGAAGTCATGAGGACTAGAAGAAAGGAATTAAAAGAACAAATAAATAAATTTTAAAGGAATTGGATTAGGGAATGGGATATACGTATACATATATATATATATAACTCTAGATTAGGGATTTGTATTACTTTTTAGCCTTGCAAAATTTAATTTATTAATGTATGTATATATAACTCTTAAAGGGATTTAATTATGAATTTGGATTTTTTTTATTTTTAGCCCTTGTAAAATTTAAATTTATTAATATATATATTGAAAACCGGGTCGGATTCGGAGACCCAGTTTTTATTTTCTCGGATTCAGTTTTCATTTAAAATTTTTTCGGGTCCAAAAATTAGATAGCGGATCAGATCATCGGATCAGGATTTTTTTGCTCACCCCTACGTCATTAAATGAACGGTGACCCATTTAGATTCGGAATTAGGAGGGGTATAATGGCTTAATAATGATATATACATGTTTGAGTATATCATTAAATGGGAACTAGATTTAAGTACTCGTGCTAACGCTGCGGGTTGACTATATCTAAAAGGAAGATTACAAAGATAGTATAAATTTTGAAAACAAAAAATTGTTAATGTCATTTTTTTTTTGTAAATCATTTTTAGTATGGGAAGTATATTTGCAAGATGTGAAAGATTGGGAAATATATTACTGGAATATGTTATATTATTTATTGAATGATGAGAATGATTTTATTTCGATACTTTGAAAGAAAAAAATAATTTTACATATTAAGCCTTCCACTTGGGTTTTTTTTCTTTTTTGTAAGAAAAGAAATAAGATGTCTGTCTAATATATATATATATATACAGACATATTTATTTATGTATATCTTTATTTATGGTGTGTTTGTTTGGCCGGATATAAAACTACATGTGATTGTAATTACAAAAGACTTGAAAATCTAGTGTTTGCTTAGTTGGATTTGAGAATTTGAAAGTAGTTAGAAATACAACAGACATGGATTTAGTTGGTTTTGGAACCACGTCCAAATCGGGCGTAGTTCAATCTCCTACACTTTGGATTTTGATAGAATGTCTCGCACGTGGTGTCACGTGATACAAAATGAAGAGGTCAAAGGATCAAGCCACCACTTTCCCCCACCATAGCACATCTCCAGAGCTTTCTCTCGAACTCCATTGCAGCTAATCTTTTCCTCTATGCGACAAAAAATCTACCACAAACTCCTAGGTTCCTCTTTACCTTTTTTGGGATTTTTTTTAATTACAAGTTTATTTATTTATTTTTATTTTCTTGCAAAATATAATCTTTTTATTGTTTTCAGATTAAGATCTTCGCAAAACAACAAAAAAAAGTCATCGATCTCATTCTTACATTATCCGGTTAGTCTTATCTTTTTATTTTAACCTTGAATATTTCCCTTTTTAATGTCTTTATTATTTTGCAAATTTTTATCTCTTTTTTATCTTTTACTACTGAATAGATTTGTGTAGATTTGCTTCATGTTTTTTATTATTATTATTATTATTATTATTATTATTATTATTATTATTATTATTATTATTATTATTATTATTATTATTATGTTGCCTTAGATTTAAGTATTACTTGGTTGATAGGAATGTGATATTGATGCATGGATAAAGATTTGCTTACACTTTTGATATTTTTATTTATTTATTTATTTATTCATTTATTTTCGTGATCAAGATGTTGAAGTGTTTATTTGCATAGTATACCATTTTAAAGGTGAAATAATTTTTGTAATGAACTAGTTAATACGTTACTGATAAGGTTTAGTTTAATGATTAAAAAATGTGTAAAATTGTTGTAATTTCTAACATCTTATCACTTAGGTACGTTTAAAATTATATTTTAAAATCATATGAATTGAAATATAAATAAAGGATAAAGGGATAAGATTTACATCATATAATATAATAGTAAAGAGTCAATAATAATATTTGTGAAAACATTGAAAAATAAAGCAACCAAATATCCTAAATGAGACAATTTAAAGATGTATGGACATGTGATTTATTTATTTATTTATTTTTAAAATACGTACTTGTTAGTTGTAATTAAACATTTAAACTTATTTTAATATGATCCCTGATCAATGTAAAAATTTAATGACTTTTCCTTTCCTAGTATTGAAGGTTATATCATGATAAAGATTAATTTCCCTACAATGTCGATTAATTTAGTTTTGATCTACTTATCTTTTTTTAAGTTTTATCTATCGATTTGAATTTGTTCATACATGTTAATGATAAAATTTGGCGCAATGATCAATAAATGCTTGAAATATTTTGGCAAACAAATTAAACTTATATTGTGATTTTGCATTAGTTGTCATCAATGGGACATTGTTGCATGCATGTACGCTTACTAGTACTAATTTATGGTTTATTAACTATGCTAATTTGATTGGTCATGTTAATAAAATGGTTTCTAAACTAGTTTTATTTTAAATATAATCGATTTCAAGGCTTCTTATTATACATGGTGTGAGTGGCCAAAGTATGGCTTGTAATTAATTTAATTATAAAATAGTGATATACTTACATTATTCATTATGATATTTATATTTGTTTTATATTCTGAAATTATTTATTCTTTACCAATCTTACATTAGATGGATCATTTCGAGGATGATGATGAACTGTACCACTTGGAAGTAACTGTTTTAGTTGTGGCCTATGCTATATTATTACTTCGCAAGAAAAGACGAAGAATTTGTAGAGAACCATCACACGAAAGGCTAGAAATAAGGGAAAAGTACTTGTCTAGGTTGATAGATGGAAATGACACTACTAGCATCAACATGGTTCGCATGAAGAAGTCTATTTTTTTCAACCTATGCTCAATATTGCGTCAAAAATGCCTTTTGCGTGATACATTACACATGAGTGTGGAGGAGCAATTATTAATGTTCTTGCACACCATAGGACACAATCAGCGAAACCGTGTTATTGCACATAATTTTTTAAGGTCTGGGGAGACTGTTAGTAGGTACTTCAATCACGTGTTATATGCTATTGGTGAGTTGCGCCATGAATACGTGAGGTCACCAAGTACACAAATCCAACCATATATAGCGGCGAGGAGCAAGCTATATCCCTACTTTAAGGTATTGTTATATTAGATGTAAGTTACATATAATTACATAAGATTAAATCTAACATAAACTATTTAATGTTAGGATTGTATTGGGGCCTTAGATGGGACACATATTCATACTTCTCTCCCAACATCTGAAAGTAGAAGCATTTCGGGAAAGAAAACCTTACCCAACACAAAATGTTCTCGCAGCTGTCGATTTTGACTTGCGTTTCACTTACATTCTTGGTGGTTGGGAAGGATCAGCACATGATTCTCTAGTTCTTCGCGATGCACTTGAGAGACCTTAATAAAAGTCCCAAAAGGTATTTAACTTCTTTTCTTTATGGATAAAAATGCTAGAGAATAATTCAAATGTAATGATTAAACTTATCAATTTATTTTATGTCTTGTAATTAGGGAAGTATTACTTGGTTGATGCTGGATGCGCCACAAGACCTGGTTTTATACCCCTTTATAGGGGTGTAAGATATCACCTAAGGGAGTTTGGCTCTCGAACACCCGCTAATCCTAAGGAGCTTTTTAATTTGAGGCATTCATCTGCACGTACCTCCATTGAGCTCGCATTTTATTCTTTAAAGGGTCATTTTAAAGTTCTCTCATCTAGGCTTTTTTTTCCTTTTAAGACACAAACAGAACCCATATTGGCATGTTGTATCTTGCATAATTATATCCTAAATGGTGGCCAAGATGGCTTTATTCCCTTTGAGGAAGACTGGATATCACAACAGACATCACAAACCACCATTAGGGAACAAAGAAAAGAGGCACAAGAATGGGCTGCTCGTCGTGACCAAATTGCAGCTGAAATGTGGGCCAACAAATAGTTATATATCTATATAATTATGACAACTTAAGGAATCATTTGTTCTTCTATTGTTTGCTTATTATATGATGACTTTGTAGTGCATATTTATTTCTCTACTTGAACTAAACATTGTCTAGTATTTATATAAAAATAGTGATGTGTAACTTGATATTTGTATCTATTATTACACAACTATATTATTTTAGTGCTTGCTTAATTCGAGTAATATTTTTCTTTGCTTTTATGAATTTACTACTTCACATACTATGTGAAATTAACAATTGTCATAGTTTGTTGCATATCAAATTTTATCACAGAATGGAAGGGTACAATGTAGAAATGGATAGCCAAAATTCATCAGCTAAGAAGCCCACAACAGTGACATCGAGACATAAGAGGTGGACACCAATTGAAAACCGTTATTTTATAAGATTTATGGCTAGTCAAGTTGAACAAGGACTGAAAGTTGATAAAGGGTTTAAGCCACAAGCAATTCATGCCGCTATTCGAGCCATGAGAGATGCATTTGGGGTGACCATTACAGAGGCTAATGTGGGTAATCATCTCAGGACAATATGGAGAAGGTGGGCAAGAATTAAAAAATTAAAAGAAATGAGTGGCATGGGTTGGGATAACAACCTTAAAATGATTGTTATGGGTGAGGCAGAGTATAGAGATTATGTTAAGGTACTTGTTATATTGCATATTTATTTGTACCTTATTCAAATGTTAATTGTTGATTTTAAGATGTATTCATTCACATACAGATCCATGCACAAGATGAGTTATATTTGAACAAACCGATCGAGGATTATGATCTAATAGAAGTTATATGTGGCAATGATCAAGCCAGTGGTCGTCATGCTATTCAGTTTGAGAATACTATTGGTGTACAAATGGATTTCAACATAGAGCAGGAAGAGTCTCACCATAATGAAAATTATGATGATGTGGCTTTTGGAGAGACAAATGAAGATTATGCAATCCGTGAACTAGCCACTACAATCAAAGATGCATTTGAGTCACAGTTAAATCTAGCCGGTCATTGAGCTTTGCAAAAGAGCTTTCGATAGAATGTAAAATAATGGAAAAGTATGGCTACTCCATACGACAAGTTGGAATGGTATACTAGTACTTGATGGGAGATGATGTAAGAGGTCGAATGTTCTTTGGAATGGATGATGATTTCCGCAAGATTTGGGCGGAAGATTTCTTTGCATCCATTGGTCAGGACTTTTGAAATGTAGAAATGGTAAGCAAGTCTTCATTACAAAATGTTATCATTCTTATGTTCATTTTCCACTCATATTTATTTATGATTTATTTTTTATCCTCTATGTTTTTTCAGCATGAACTCATCAAGCTTGGTGTATTGCCTCGCATGTGGTGGACATCTCATGCCCTTTATATTCTACCATCTTTATCATATTTTTTCTCCAATGTACCTATCTTATTTTTATTTATGTTTATCTCTAACTTTGAAATTCATGGATGTATGTAGTTTATTAGCAAATGGTATGAGTGTGATGTTTATGGATTTAATATGTTATGGACTCTTTGAACTAATGGATGTTCGTTATGAATTTAATATGAGTTTAGAGGGATGTTATGGACCTGATGGTGATGGATGTTAATATCTCCTCAATTTGTTAATACAGAGGAATGCATGGATAATAATTGTTAATATGTATATATGCACTCTTGTTTGGACCTAGGATCGGTTATGCTGCTAAAATTTTTTTAAGAGTTTAATCAACAGATGATTGTGGGTAAAAATCAGTTGTTTTTGTTGTACTTTTATCAAGTATTAAATTTTGTTTTTATATTTATGTAATCAAATTAATATAAAAAACATTTAATGAATATACATTATTAATATTTAGAGAAGCATGCGGTGAGAGTAAAATGAAAAGAATATATATATAAATAAAAATTAAAATAAAGGCATGATATTATTTTATCTTAATAATAAATGGTTACTATTATATTTTCATCAATACAAAAAATTATAAATAGTGTAATATATTTTTTATAATTATTAAAAATAACAATAATATGTAATGAAAACATAATTTTATATTAAATTAAGTAGTTATATGCATAATTATTTTGGTTTGTGTATTTATAATTAATTAAATTTAATGGTGACCTAAGGTGGGGGTAACCTCACCAAGGGTGTTTATATCATACAAATACATCCAACCAAACACATGTTTACAAAATCCAAATTTACAAATCTTTCCAAACAAACACAAAATTTTGAAATCCAGCATTTTCAAATACAGTCAACCAAACACCAGATTTGACTCTCCTGCATTTTCAACTCCAGAATTTACAACTACACTGTAATTGGAAATCTATTGTATTTTCAACTATATCTAACCAAACACTACCTTAGTGTATAATGATTGAGGATTTTAAAGGTGTAATCAAGATTTATTGTGATTGTATAAAATATTAAAGGTATGGATGGTGGAAGGATAATGAAAAGGATCTTCATGCTCAAGAAGGAAAATGTCTGATTTAAATACTTTAGAAAAAACAATATGAGAAATATATTACATGTGTTATATTGTTTATTGAATAATTAAAATGACTTTATTTATATGTATGTATATCTTTATTTAGTGTAGAATGATTGAGGATTTTAATGTTGAAATCAAGATTTATTGTGATTGTATATTTCAAAGGTATGGGATGGTGGTTATGTACATTTTATTGGGGGTATTGTGTCGGTAAAAGTTATAAGTTGGATTAATGATTTATTTATTTTATGTAGGAAATTAAATTTTGTTGTTCATATACATTCAATATATAGTACTTTTATTTATTAACACAAATTTTTCATTTAATACATTTTCTGAATTCCTATAAGAATTTTGTTTCTTAGGATTTTTTTTTTAAATTAGATTTGTATAAAATAATAGAATGATAATAAAAAGAATCTTCGTGCTAGGGAAATTAGATTTGTATACATATTTTCTGAATTCCTCCACCAATTATAATGAACAGTATAAAATGATAATATATCCACCTTATTAAGAAATAAAAAGAATTAAAATCATTGACTTCATCTTACTCGTTTATATTTTTTTAAAGAAAATAATTACTTTTCAAAACATCATAAATATGGTTTAAAAAGGATTTATCAATAAATTCCATTTTCTTAATATTTAGTCAACCAAAAGTTGACAATTATTTTGGCAGATATTATCAGTATATATTGACAGATTTGCAAAAATATTTTTTAATAATATTAATCAAATCATAATATTTGCACAAATATGTATATTGTGGAAGTGTATATGGTCATTTTTTTTTCTTTTTGTAGTAAGTTTGGTTTTTTTTTGGGCATATTTAGATTAACGTTTAAGCCATGCAGAAAAGCATTAAATAACATAATCAATGACCTCTTTGTTATTTTCGCTTATGG
Source organism: Dioscorea cayenensis subsp. rotundata (assembly GCF_009730915.1). Lineage (NCBI taxonomy): Eukaryota > Viridiplantae > Streptophyta > Magnoliopsida > Dioscoreales > Dioscoreaceae > Dioscorea > Dioscorea cayenensis. The sequence goes on from NC_052474.1 coordinate 13,332,566, forward strand.
AATTGTACATGTTTTCATCATAATAATAATCATAATACTAATAACCCTCTCAACCATTTTTTATATTTCATATCACCAAGTTTTTGGGTTGTACAATGAACTCGTCTTATTTTGACTAACTCATTATCAAAGAAAGAGACTAATAATAATAATCATCATTAACCACCAGAATTTATATGTGACAAAGTTCTCTTTTGCATTGCTTCAACAAACAAATATATACATATATATTTGGATTAAAATGTGCCCAAGTCTTAATAAACAAACTTCAAATTATTGGTGAAATGAATATCAACAATGTTATTTATTAACATTATCAAATAAAAAACAATCATAATCATAAAATTTACCTTATTTTGAATAGCCTCAATCCATAAAACTCAAGACAACTAATCAAATCTCAAAATTCTCACTTTGTTATAATGAACCATATACTTTTATAAGCAATAAAATATAAGTACGTAAAAAGTCAAAAAAAAAAAAAATCACATGTAAAGATATTAGAAGGATCACAACAAATTATATATTATATACAACATAATCAACAAATTGTGGGTAGATTCAACACTTGTGGCCAATGTTTATCCAAAAGTAGGGCACTGTCAAATGAATTCAAATGGGGAATAAAATTTGAATCAATTAAATAAATAAAAAAGGGCTGGATTTTCAAAGATTCCTAACTGATTTTTTATGAAAAGAGTACTACCCATATTTATCCAAAAGTCTCTGTAAAATGAATTCAAATGGGAAATATAAGTAGAATCAATTAAATTAATTAAAAAGGACTGGATTTTTAAAGATACGGACTGATTTCTTATCAAAAGAGTACCACCTTACTAATGTGTTGATTCCTTCCAACACATGTCATTAAGCTTCATTCTTTGAAGAGAGAAATAAATAAATAAATAAATAAAATGAACAAATCCAATCTATGTCAATGCCTGCTATTCATGACTGAAAACAGAGGAGATTATTATGAAATTAAATCAAACAAAAAAAAACTAAAAAACATATATGCTTACTGTAGAGGATGAACAGCCTCGCTACCATCGCTACCATAACATCAACAAATGCCTAGTTATTTTTTAGTATAATTCTACTATGTATAGCGTCGTTTTACATTTCTAGAGATCTTTGAACTGAGAACTCTGATTTAAGGAAAAAGAATACCAAGTAGTCTAAAATAAAGTCTTAAGCAGTCCAATATCATTTATTATTGGAGACGTTATAAGTTATACCAATGACTTTTTTTAATAATAGTCCATTCCACAAACATGATCATTGCAAATGGATATCGGTATCTAGACGCGATCTTGTGAATCAGTAGAATTTAAAAACTATGTTTGAGCGCTGCACAGGATGTATCAATTGAACCTTAAAATTATACTCAAGAAAAAGTGGGCCTGCTTTCATGAAAAAAGAATATAGAAGATGCTTGCAGACAACTGGCTACATTAGCCTACATGCATAAGCTCTTATATTTTCATATCACATTCTAACTTCTTAGTATCATATCAGCAATTTCCTAATTCAATGTCAAGAATCACCTTCTTAGACCGACTTAAAATTAAGTTCCAGTAAAGAAAATGCAAAAAGAGAACAAAGCATGGAAGAAAATTGGGTTTCAGAATAAAAAACTAAAAAAAAAAGAGATGGTAGGAATTGAATTTCTTTTTATACTTACGGCAGCTTCAAAGAGCTGCTTCAAGAGTCATGGGTATAGTCACTTGGGGTATTAGCATTGAAAGATTTTTCTTCATCATATCCATAGCCATGTTTGGGTCAGAAAACATCTGAGCTTGTGCATTTTGAGCTTGCTCTTTGGGAACATGAAGCAGCCCATTCTCCTACATGACAAAACCACCATTTTTCATCATCAAAATGCACCAACAAATTATTGACATAAGTGATGTTTTGGCATCTTAAACAGAGAAATCAACCAATAAATATACATAGATAAGCACATCTTCAAGAGGATAACTTGGCAGCATAAAGCCACTTCAAATTGCTATGGTGAAAAATAATACCAGCTGTGGGTAGCTCTACACAGCAATTTGGCACATAAACTTCAGTAATATCTACTTCTCGTACGTGGATGGCAATTCATGGTATTATTTTTACTGCAGTTTCCAGTACATTTAGATATGTATTGCAAAGCCATGCAGCCTAGTCCTGCACTATCATACAATTTTGGTAGTTTGTTTGATGTTCTATTCTGATTTATCATGTCCACAATCTCATTAGCCGGATTTCCTAAAAATGAATTTTTCAAATGTATCACTTAAAGAGTGTCAAAGATATAATAATCTGGTAAATGATAATGATACATCAAAATCATCAGGAAAAAAAACTACGTAAATTGTATGAGCTATTAAGTAGATAAGAATAATAATAACAATAATAATAATAATAATTTGGAATGAAAACACATGAGAATGAATGTACTATGAACTTCAGCAGAAACTTGGAGAATGATGAGCAGTGAGAGATGGAGAAGATGAGGGATGGTGTTCAAGGACTTGTTGGGATTCCACATTTGGTAGACCAGAACAGAAATAACCACAAAGAAGTGATTTCTTTTATCTGCTTTTTTTCTTTTCCTTTCCCCCAAATCTCTCTTCACCACACCAAATCAGATATGAAAAACAACAACAAAAGCTTAATCATCAGCGCTAAATTGAAAACAAAAACAAAAGAAAGAATTCAAACCATATAGGATTGACGGCCAAATCTCAAACAGTTAAAGATCTGTCACGTTTATATCACTTCAGTTCCCCATCGATCAATCAAAAAAAATCAAGAGAAATTGAGATCTCAAGCAACCAGAAATTCTCAGCGAGTTATAAAGGAAGCTCTGGATGGAAGAACGGAGACATACAACATCGACTTTGTTGACATAAGGGTTCTCCTTGTATGTCTTCCTGAACATCTCCATGTAAAATCAAAACCATATGATAAAAATATATATATAAATCCATGAAAAAAAATGACGAAAAACTAAAATTATTGCTAGGGCATACATGAAAACAAAGAAAGCACTCGGAGGCCTCTTAGGCTTGTTAGGATCCTTCCCAGCCTTCTCCTTCTTCACCAGCTACACCTTTGGCTTAACCTAATTCTTCTTAACTGACAACCTAATATATATATATATATATATATAAAAACCAAAACCAAACCCTCAGATCACCAACATCCAGATCAAAACCACACCGATCTACCAAAAAACAAACAGATCAATCAAAAATCCACTTGGTCTCCGCCTTGGATTCCCACCTTTCATCTTGAAAACTGCAAACAAAACCATGTGATCCATCAGAAATCACCACAAATCATAAAAAAAAAACCCAAAAAACCATCACCAGTACCTTAGGGTTAGGGTTAGCAGCCACGAGAAGAAATCTTGTGAGGTGGATGATGTTGCGAAAGCATCTCCAGGTGTGGGCTGCAAAACCGTCAGGAGGAGTGCGCGGAAGATTCGAGGTTGTTCACACACAAAATTCAGAGATTTTGTTATGAAATAGTATTCTTAATTCTCAGTATGGAATTAGTAGTATGATGATATATGATTGTAATTAGAGGGAATCAATTGGTTAGCAAGGTTGTTACAGCAGCCCCTATTGTCCTGCCATATAAGATGCTTGACAAAATGCCTGTACGGACAGGTTGTTACAATGGTTGTAAGGGATCGCCTATATGAATAGGAAATGAATGGAATGGACGCATCTTTTGGCCTAAATCCTTCTTCTCTATCTTTATTCTCTCCTATCTCATCTCCTTCTTTTCTCCTTTTCCTCCTTTCTTCCTTCTTTTTCTTTGAAAATTTTCAGAAGATATCCCACATCCTGCATCAATTTGGTGCTTTCATTGACGCTATGACGGATGGTATGGTCACACGAGCTCGTCGCTGCTGACGATCAACTCTCGCGCTGGCTGATCACGTCGCCCGTCATGATTTCAGTGTTTTTCGAAGATTGAATCTCTCGTTCTCTGATGCAGCACCACTCGGAATCCTTTGATCTTCTTCGTAAGAGCCACACCGAATCTTTTGACATCCTCCGAAGTTCCTCGGCGGGAGCAACAATCGATAATGGCAGAGATGATGGTCAAACTACAGCAGCTTGGACGGAGGTTCATCTTCATCCGTTACGTCTCCCAGATGCACCTCCTTTGCTTCCTCTTCCTCGCATCTTTTTACTCCATCTCACCACTCATCATTACCCATACAATCCACCGCTTCACTTTCATTGCCGCGTCCCACCAAAAACTCGAGGTTCCCATCTTCACTGGTGAGGATGTACTAGGCTGGCTTTTTCCGGATCAATCACTATTTCTTTTTTTCCATCAAACTCCCGAGGATCAACGAGTTGCAATAGCGGCTTTCTATATGAGAGGTTTTGCTCTACATTTGTTTCGATGGCTTTCGTGCTACCACCCAGCTCTCTCTCATGGAAGGAATTTGCCCGAAAAATTGAATTGAGATTCGGGCCTTCATCGTTTGTCAATCATGAGGCAAGTCTCTTCAAATTGAAGCAGCTGACGACAATCGAGCTTATCTACATTTGAGTGCCTGTCTAATCGTGTCACAGGCTTGAGTCAACAAAGCCTCTTAAATTGCTTCCTCTCCGGGATGAAGGACGACATTCAACGGGAACTATACATCCTGAAACCTATAGATCTCCATGATGTTGTGGGAATGGCGAAGCTGGTAGAAGACAAACTAAATGGCAGTCATCTAGCTTCACAACGAGCCTTTTTTCCTCGGCCACCGGCTCCTATCCATCAGCCGCCTGTTACCCGACCTCCTTCCTTACCAATCAAGTGTCTCACCCCTGTTGAGATGGCAGCTAGACGGGCGAAGGGCCTCTGCTTCAATTGCGATTCTCAATTTACTCCAGGTCACAAGTGCAAACCAGCTTTGTTTCTTTGTTTGATGGTGGAACAAGATGATTCTGATTGTGTCGAAGACGATCTATCTCTCGCCCAACCACAACCAACAGTGGAGATCATTCAGGAGAATAGCGCCATGGGACAGTTTGTACCTTCAACTCTGAAATTAGCTGGATCTATTAATGGAAAGGATATCGTGGTACTCATCGACGGTGGTTCGACGAATAACTTCATCCAGTCTCGCTTGGCGACTCACTTGAATCTCACCGTGCAACCGTCTTCCCACTTGAAGGTTACTGTGGGTAATGGAGATGCTCTAACGTGCGGGGAAGAATGCACGGGAGTCCAGCTGAAGCTAGAAGACGCAATCTTCGCCGTTGATTTGATTCTACAGTCAATTTATGGTGCAGATGTGGTCTTAGGGGTTCAGTGGATGCGACATCAGGGACCTATTTTATTTGACTATAACCAATTGTGGATGGAATTCTCTTATCAAAGTCGCCGAATCCGTTTAAGTGGGCTAACCAACTTACAATATGATTTGGCGCGACCTGCATCAATTCGGAAGACAAGTGCGGATGCAGCCCAGTTTTATCAATTGACGGTGGAGTCAGTTCAGAATGATCCAAATCCTAAAATCGGACCTCAAGCACCCATCGTCTTCCTCAATGAGATCAAGTCTCTACTCTCGAATTTTTCCACAGTGTTCCAGTGCACCGTCGGTGTTACACCGATAAGAGATCATGACCACGGAATTCCATTGATTCTCGGTGTGCCTCCCGTAAGCGTGAGGCCATATCGATATCCTCATTTTCGAAATCGAAAATTGAGAAGTTGGTGAGCGAGATCTTTGTTGGATGGCATAATTCGACCAAGCACCGACCCTTTTTTTCATCACCGGTACTGATGGTTAAGAAGAAGGACGGCACTTGGCGTTTTTGCGTCGACTGTCGACTACCGTGCTTTAAACGCCGTTATAGTGAAGGATCGCTTCCCGATTCCAACGGTGGAGGAATTGTTAGATGAGATTGCCGGCGTGCGCGTCTTCTCCAAGCTTGACCTTCGTGCTGGTTATCATCAAATCCGGATTCACCCGAGTGACATCGAGAAGACAGCCTTCCGAACCCATGAAGGGCATTACGAGTTCCTCGTAATGCCATTTGGGCTTTCGAACGCTCCTTCGACATTCCAATCATTAATGAATTCATCATTCAGGCAAGTTTTACATAAATTTGTTCTAATCTTCTTCGATGATATTCTTATCTATAGTGAGGATTGGGAATCACATTTGCTTCATCTTCGCGAGGTTTTCTCTCGACTGAAGATTCACAAATTGTTCGCGAAATTGTCCAAATACGAGTTTGGACGCGCGTCCTTGGGTTATTTGGGACAAGTTATATCGAGGCGATGGAGTTTCATTGACCCGGAGAAAATTCGAGCTATTAGAGATTGGCCAATTCCAACCTCCGCCGAGCTTTACTGGATTTATGGGCTTATGTGGCTATTACCGGAGGTTTGTCTCTCACTATGCATCTCTGGCAGCTCCGTTAACTGACTTACTAAGGAAGGACGCCTTTGTTTGGACTCCGGCGACCACTCAAGCTTTCCACAATTTACAGGAGGCCTTGATGAATACCACTGTTCTTCAATTGCCTGACTTTAAATCTCCGTTCGTCATGCAAACTGATGCCTCCGGCATCGGTGTGGGAGAAGTCTTACTGCAACAGGGCCATCCTATTGCATACTTTAGCAAGCAACTCTCTTCCCGTCTACAAGCATCATCTACATATGCCAGAGAAATGTTCGCCATCACTGAAGCCATTAAGAAATGGCGCCAATACTTATTGGGAAGACGATTCACAGTCCAAACTGATCACAAGAGTCTCTGAGCACTACTTCACTAAAACATTCAAACTCCAGAGCAGCAGAGATGGCTCTGTAAGTTAATCGGGTATGACTTTGATATTGAATACAAACCGGGAAGTCTAAATGGTCCTGCTGATGCCCTGTCCCGAATTCACAGAGTGTCCTGTCATGCTCTGTTTGCTGAATTTGGGCCGCAACCGATTCTTTGGTATGCAATCCGCAAGACTTATGAATCTCATCCAGAAACAATGGCATTACTAGAGGCCGTGACTTGTGATCCGGGACATCATCCCAATTTCACAATTCGCGACGGTATCCTTTTCTTCAAGGGAAAACTATGAATTCCTGCAAATTCAGCATTACAACCATTGCTCTTGGCGGAATTTCACTTGACTCCTACTGGGGGACATGCTGGGGTACAGCGCATATTAGCGCGCATCACCGGTGTTTTTTATTGGCCAGAAATCAGGAGAACGGTGCAAGACTATGTTTCCCAGTGTCATGTGTGCCAAACAACTAAACCATTTAACCGTGCTCCTCAAGGGCTGCTGCAACCCCTCCCAATTCCAGGACAGATATGGCATTCCATTTCGATGGATTTTATAACAGCTTTGCCACCTTCCAATGGGAAGATGACTATCATGGTTGTGGTGGATAGGTTGTCTAAACATGGCCACTTCTCAGCTCTTGGGTCAAATTTTTTAGCTCCACAGGTGGCGGAGATTATGGTGCGTGATGTTATTAAAATATATGGAATCCCGGCACAGATCATCTCCGACAGAGACCCAATTTTCATATCTAATTTCTGGCGGGAATTGTTTAAGCTTCAGGGTACAATGTTGGCGACGAGCAGCCCCTATCACCCGCAGACGGATGGCCAAACAGAGGTCTTAAATAGATATTTGGAAGATTATTTGAGATGTTTCACGGCCGACAATCCCCGACTGTGGTCGAGATATTTACCATGGGCGGAGTGGCATTACAATACTGCCTGGCACTCCGCTATCAAAATGACACCCTTTGAAGCAGTTTTCGGACGGCCTCCCCCATCCTTAATTGATTATTTGGCAGGAACCTCCACCATCGCAGCAGTGGATGAGCTTCTTACTGACAGGGTGACACTACTTGCTACTCTGCAGGAGAATTTATTGAGAGCTCAAACTCGCATGAGAAATCAAGCAAATGCTGGTAGAACAGATATACAATTCAGTCATGGTGATTGGGTGTTACTTAAACTGCAGCCGTATCGGCAATCTTTTCTGGCACGCCGAGCTTCTCACAAGTTGTCTTGACGTTTTTATGGGCCATTCCAGGTATCTGAACAGGTGGGCGCTGTAGCATATCGTTTGCAATTACCATCGACGGCGAAGCTACATCTAGTTTTTCATGTCTCCAAACTTAAAAACTTTGTGGGTGATCCATTAGTTTCAACAAATCCCTTGCTGAGGAATTTTTGAACCAGCACCCAATCTTGGAGCCAAAAGTGGTACTTAAGTCCAAAGATATTATTAAAAAGGGACAGGTAATTTCGGAAGTCTTAGTCCAGTGGAACAATTAGGTTGAAGAGGATGCGACTTGGGAGAATACTATTGATTTCAAGAATACTTATCCGGATTTTATCCTTGAGGACAAGGATATTTCGAAGGCCGGGGCAATTGTTGCGATAGCATCTCCAAGTGTGGGCTACAAAACCGTCAGGAGGAGTGCGCGGAAGATTCGGGGTTGTTCACACACAAAATTCAGAGATTTTGTTATGAAATAGTATTCTTAATTCTCAGTATGGAATTAGTAGTATGATGATATATGATTGTAATTAGAGGGAATCAATTGGTTAGCAAGGTTGTTACAGCAGCCCCTATTGTCCTGCCATATAAGATTGTTACAATGGCTGTAAGGGATCGCCTATATGAATGGGAAATGAATGGAATGAAGGCATCTTTTGGCCTAAATCCTTCTTCTCTATCTTTATTCTCTCCTATCTCATCTCCTTCTTTTCTCCTTTTCCTCCTCCTTCCTTCTTTTCTCTGAAAATTCTCAGAAGATATCCCACATCCTGCATCAGATGATCTTTGATGGCCGGGCTTTCACAACGTCCGAGCCCATCAGCTGCAGCTTCTCATATATTTCCTTGAGCTTCTCCCCATCATCATCATCATCGGACCGGTGTCTCCACATTGAGATCTAGGGTTAGAGGAGCAATGAAAAAAAAACAATTCAATCAATCTGGTATGCTCACTCCCAGTCAAAGTATATTTCAAGAAATGTATAATACCCGAATTTGTCCCTCTGCTTTTTTTCTTTTTTTTCCATCTATTCAGAAAATTCTCCCCAGTCTCTACTCTTGAAAATGACTCATTTAGTCCCTTTACCCTTAATCTCTTCCAATCTAGTCCCTTTACTCTTGAAAATACAACCACTAATTGGCTCATTTTAGAGTATAAATGACTAAGTGAAACCATTTTCAAAAATAAAGAGATTAGTTTGAAGCATTTTTTAGTAGAGGAACTAAAAAGTAAAGAGATCAATTTGGGTATATCAATTTTATTTATCCTTTCAATCATAGTAGGCTAAATATCCAACAAAGACAAACTTTTGATGAATAGTGATTTAGGGGATAGAATTAAAATTAAGTGTATATGTGTTTAGAAGGGGAATGAAAGAGAATTGGGGGGTGTGTGTGTGTGTGTGTGTGTGTGTGAGAGGGATAAAGGGTAAATTATTACTTACTTACCCTTTAGTTAAAAACTCATTAATTTAAATAATTAATTATAATGATTAAATTGAGTAATTGTTAATTGGAATTAATTAATTCAAATATTAAATTATAATAAATAAAGTGAATAATAATTAATGTGAATTATTTATTTAATTATAATAATTAAATAGAATAATAATTAAAATAAATAATAATAAATATGAATTATTTTAAATTATTATTTTATTATAATAATCATTTTAAATAATAATATTTAAAAAATTATAATCAAAGGCATAAAAGTAATTTTATTGAGTTTCCTCCATCTACTTTTTCATTCATAGTAAAATATTTTCTACACAGTTCACATTCTCATCCTCATTCTTTCTTTCCAACTCCCAATCCTAATCTGATTCTCATCCCATTCTTTGAACTAAACCCTCCTTAATATTTAAACTCTAATTAAAAGGCATGAGATGCCTTAAACGCTCAATGACCACTAACTATTCAATGGCTACTAAGTGTCTCTGATGAAGTATTTAATATTTAAATATCTCAAACTCTCATTGGCCATCAAACTTCTCTAATGAAATGATCTTTTATTGACCCGCATAAGACACCTCACTAAATATGCCTTTAAGTCTTAAACATCTGGTGTTACAAAAAAGAAGTTGGTCCAAATATTAGAAATTTGAAATATATAAATAAGTTATTTAAAATTCAATTTTTAATGTAATATAAACCCAAGCATACTTCAAAACATCTAGTTTTTAATCACTCATCTAGTCTTTTACAAGGTTTTAGTAACTTGCCCTTACTGAAAGGAAAACCCACTTAAAATTAGTGATGCCATTTGGTCCATAAAGACATTGTGGGTTCTTAATTTAGAGGTGTGAAGTAGATTTAAGAAATTATCAAAAATAAATAAATAATTTTTTTAATAATTTATCCAAAAAAAAGAATAATTGTTGCATTCCACATAGGGCTATAAATTAGCCGAGCCGAGCTCTGCTTTATTCAAGCTTGGCTCGTTACTATTTTCATCGAGCTCGAGTTGAGCTTTTTTCGAGCTTCATTTGTTAGGCTCAAGCTTGGCTCATTACTATTTTAACCAAGCTCGAGCTCTAAGCGTGCCTATTTCGAGCTTCAAGCTTGAGCTCTCGATTTGATATTAAGGATCATTTTAGTAAAAAAAACATCTAAGCTTATTTATGGAATCATTAAGGCTTGTGTTCAAGCTTGTTAAAATCTTCATTAAATAAGTTAACAAATAATTACAATAATAACAAAATAAACATTGTGGTGTAACTATGTATAATTTTTTTTATAATATTGTCAACTATCCGGTAAATAAACTTGTTCAGAACACTATAAATGATTATATTAATGATTGTTGCAAATAAAATTGTAAATGATACTATAAACGAGTCTCTTAACGATTCCCATAAATGAGCTTTTAATTATACAATAAACTAACTGTTCACGAGCCTTAATGAGTCAAGTTTGGTGGTGTTCAGGCTTGGCTCGCTTATCTTACAAGCTCAACAATTAGGCTTGTGAATCGCTAATTTAGCTAAATGAGACGAGATTTTAACGAACGCATTGGTTCATTTATAGCCCTACATATGATGTGACTCAAGTAATAATAATAATAATAATAATAATAATAATAATAATGATGATGATGATGATGACATAGTCACATAGACACCTTAATATACATGTATATATATTAATGTAATATATATATATACATATAAACGAGCTCACAACCTAGCTTATAAACAAGCTTGTTCATGAGCTTTATTCATAAGCTTTATTCACGAGCAGTGTTCGTGAGCTTGTTCATGAGCATTGTTCACGAGCCAAAACGAGCCGAGCTTTCATCTGCTTAAGCTTGGCTCGTTTATTAATTGAGCTTAAAAAAAGCTCTAGCTTGGCTCGTTAACAATATGAGCTAAACACGAATGAGCCCTTATCGAGCTGAACACCAAGCCGCTCACAAATGGCTCCGCTCAAATACATCCCCTAATTCCACAAGAGTAACCAAATGCCACCATATATATAACAAGAAAATCAATAATTTCATTGGCATGCACTCATCTTCTCCATCACTCACTCCGCCTCCCCTCTCCTACTTGTAAATGGATGATTCCCAAGCCCCACACCATCATCTCACTACCCGCTATGTCGCCGGCACTAAGCACAGCTGGTGCAACATCATTCCTGGCGCTACCGACATCACCGTCCTCCTCCTCTGTCTCTCCCACCCAATCCCTTGTTCCCTCCTTGCCGCTGCCATCACCGATCTCCTCAACTCCCATCCCCTCCTTCGGCCCGTCTTACTAGAACCAACCCAAACGAACCCTTCTTCATCTCCATCCCTCCCCTTTCAAACCCCATCATTGAAATTCTATCCCTATCCCCAGTCTGTCCCTTCCTCTCCATCCTCGATCTCGAACTGAACGAGAAACCCTTGGGCCGATACTGCCGAACCCAGCCAAATCCCGGTTTTCTTCACAATGATCTATGAGAAGCAACCCAGATCCCAGTCTATCCCTTATCGTTTTTCAATACCACACCTCCGTCTGTGACCACACGGTGGTGGTGGAAATCCTGAAGGAGTTGATGGCGCTGCTGGGTAAAGGAGGAGAAGATGGACAATCAGGGAATGGGGGGAACGGGGTCAATTGGGGAATTAAGGATTTGATTCCCAAAATGGACTTGTGGAAGCCTGTTTTGGGCTCAAGGGAAGGATCTTATTGGATATTCACTAAGTGGGATGAAGACTTATTGGTTGGGCTTTCAGGATATGGGCTTAGCCCGATCTTCTGAGGTTGTACGCTTGGTCGTTGGCCAGGATGAGACCAATAGAATACTCTCTATAAGCTCTAGCTCTACTCTCTCTCGTAGTACATTTAAGAGTCTTATGGGAATATACTATCATTTGAATAATTCTCTCTGTAGTTTTTTATGCATTGAATGATAAAATGCACGTATGGCATTGCTGGGTAGAGAATGTGACTTTTTATTATGAACATGTGTGTGTATATATATGTTAGGTGAAGTATATTTTTTGTTCATAAACTAGAACTATATTATGTATTTATTTTGGTTTCAGTCTCAAAAATGTTTAATTTGATTGTTGACCAAAATATAAACAAATGCCGTCCAAAAATGTAAAGGTATTCTCATGGAACAAAAATGTGGCTATACCTAAATATATGAGTGTGTGGTTTGATCAAACTCATATGGGGCAATTGTGATCTAAAATGAGGCTTGCTTAGCATAGAGTGTTCATGTCATATTGAGAAGGTGGTTCTAAAGCACAGGTCACTCAAGGTAAATGCATAGGTGTGTTGAGAGAGTAACTATGGGTATGTGTACTTTCATGATGTGTCTTGTTCACTTTGTCAAAAAATAAAAATTTGCCTCCTTGTATCTATTCATGTCAATGGCTATTATGTATTTAACACTAATAGTTATAATTTGAAGGCTGATCAACACCATCCTAAGATTTATTTATTTGATTCTTATGCAGGCATGCAAAGAGAGGGGGATAAAGTTATTTTCGGCAATAACATCTTGAGAACAATCAAGCAAAGACTTACTCAGTTGTCACTCTTATTGATCGGCGAAAATATTTAGAGCCTCCTCTACATGAACACAATGTTTGTATGATTTTGATTTCATTGACATTAATGATCTTGCAGAATAGAATTGATTGCACGTTTTAACTGATAATGTACCTTAAACTGGTTTATTTGCATGGTTCTACCATTCGGCCATAATGAACATACACACCATGCACAAAGGAGAAGACTGCTGGGAAGTGGCTAAGAAATATGACAATGCCTTCACCACTGCAACGAACAACAAGAAACACCTCACCGATATTGGTGAGTTGAATTTTCTGATATGCAAGGCTAGTGAGAATCCTCAACTCACTCTAGCATCCTCACTGCGCACCTCACTAATCTCGATCTTCAAAAATCCAGTGATCTATGAGTCCTCTCCTGCACAAAAACAACTTGGTGTGGAGGACTATGTTGCATGTGCATCGGTCCACGGTATCAGGCCATCTATTGCGGTTTTTATACAATCCGAGATGGGCAACTTGATTGTGTATATGTGTATCCTGCCCTTCTGCATTCAAGAACACAAATGCGAGGATCTTGTTAAGCATATGAAGAAACTTCTTATGAATGAAAGTCGAGGCGAAAACCCGAAGAACCTAATGTATGAGTTGGAACTGGAACCTCTTCGCACGTTGAAATCAAAATGCATGTCACTTTAAGGCATCCTTTCATTATTGTGTGATTATGATGAGACTATTTATTTAAAATTGAATTGAGGGAAATGTGAGCTATTCTTATTGAGAGCAAAAGAGAACTATTTTTTTCTTGATCAATGTACATCTATCTCTGCAGATGATTAACAAGATGGAAGAGATGATCATCTATAAATTTCAGAGTTACATGTTGAAGGCAAAGCTATTGTTATTCATTCACAGCTAATAAAGAATCTAAAAATTGCTCAATTCATTGCTACTTTTTTTATCCCATCATTCGGTAACTGATTTGCCAATAGTCATTAAAAAGGAATTTAAAATCTCATCAAATAAGAACCATCCAATAATAAAAAGCATGCAAAATCAGTAGAAACAACTCATTAACATCTCACCACCCATCAAAACCCCAAATATTAATTCATCTCACCATTACTCACAATCCTCTGCTTAAACGACATCCCACCACCTCCCAAACTCCTCATATCTCCTCCAAAACAAAGCACTAAGAACAATGATGCGTTTTTTTCAAGACCTTGTAATGGTGGCATGATTTTAGGACCACTTCTTGCAGGCTCTTCTAAGCTCGCAACATTTAGAAGTCAACTTGGCTAGTGGGCGATGAGCCCCTGCTCCAGTGCCTTCATCCATGTTATGAAAATATAGGACTCGGATAGAGTAGGATCTTAACAAAAAGAAATTGAAAAATAATACTGAGAATAAAAAAATTACAGATTTTACATGGGCAAAGATAAAATAATTTCGATGAAGTGGAAAATTTTTGGAGTTACATTCTCTTTAATAATATGGAGAAAATAATTGTTTTTTCTTGTACTAGAGGAAAAATACTAACTCAAAAAAATTTTATTTCTTGTCCCACTCTTTCTCTCAACCTCACTTTTTCTTTCACTTTCGCTTGGCAAAAAATGGGAGCTTCATCATTGCCTATAGGAAGAGTTGGATGAGATTATCAATTCTTTCTTTTCACTTTCACTTGCTACAAAATGAGAGCTTCATCTTTGCCTATTTATAGGAAGAATTGGATGAGATTAAAGAGTTTAAACTCGATTAACTCATTTAATCTCACTCACAAAACCAAAAGATAGATGCAATCAATTTTTTAAAAGGAAAAACCTCACATGCGCTCAACCATCATCATGCAAAATGCATGTTTGACTACAACCATCCGAGCATCATCATGGTTACACTCCATCTCCTACTCCATGATTACTCCTCATCACGACAGAATGTCTGAGGGCAAACTCCGAGCACCGTCATAGACTAATGCGGTGAGATCTCGGTCATGGTGCCATTAGTCGGGAGTTGTTGCTGTTGTTGGTCTTCTAGTCTCTTTTGTGATGATATTTTGAAGTACATGTGAATGCTAGTGTAAAGGATTTCTTTATATGAGTTTTTTATGTTACTTTTATGTGAAAAGATGTAACTTTCCAAAGTGCATCTATTGAATGTGATTAATTAAATTAATAAATATATTTTTAAAAGAGTATTGTGATTTTTTAATGATATTATTAGACAAAAAGATATTACATTTCAAAAGAATCTTTTGAGGCTAATGGTTTCATGAAAGGTAAAGATTGTGACTCTTCAAATAAATCTTTTTGAGGCTATAAATATTGGCTAATTCAAGCCATTTGCCATTCAAAAACTTTTTAGATTCAAACAACTTTGTCTTTAACTTTTTCTTCCAAAATAATGAGATATTAGAAAATCGCGTTTTTCTTAAGTCGTGATCTTTCATTAAATCATGGGAGAGACTGCATAAACTCTCATAGGAAATCTTTGTGATAGAGCATGTAAATCTCTCTAAGAACAACGGAAACATGCCACTAAATTAATCTTGTTTGTTTAATTCCTACACTTTATGGGTTGTTAGAATACCAACACTACATTTTCATAACATCTTATAATAATAATGTCTATTTTTTGTGTTGGTAATGGTGCTACCAGTGTTATTATGAATAAAATACTAGTGGAAATTTATTTACTTGTGATTATATATATATTTATGATGGTTTATTTATTTATTTATTTATTTTGGTACGAATACAAGGTTCTTTCTTTTTAATACTTCTTTAATTTTTTTTAATACAATCAAGTGGATAAATTAGAAAATTTCTCAAAAGGCCACAAGTAGTCTATGATTTCTTTCCTTTTTGAATAATTATTTTTTTATTTTGGGCCTTTGGCCTTGAACTTTTATACTTTTTTTATGATTTTTTTATAAGTTATTTTTTTAATATTAATGAAGTTTATTCATTTTTTTCTTATATATAAATCTAAGCTTTAATAGATGCATTGCACTAGAATGGTAAAAATATTGTAAAAAGACATATATTCTTGTTAAAGTGCGGGAGAAACATCTCATTTGAAGAGGCACTTGGTTAAATATTTGAAAGCGTGTTTTTCTCATAATACATATTAGACAATACACAATTTGAAAAAAAGATTACTTGTTTACCCTCGTGAATTTCAAAAATTCCCAAAACGACCCTCCAATTTTGGCAAACCCCGGACAACCCTTCCGTTATTGTTTAACTTCCCTTTTACCCCCTACCGTTCACTTGAAATGCGACCATGTTATGAAATTCCATTTTTGCCCTTGAAAATGGTGGGAAAAAAATAGCCACTCACACATGTCCAATCTTTTATACATACAATTTTTGCATTTTTGTTGTCTTTTGTCAAACAAAGTTCAGAAGGCCCATCACATCTTCTTCTTCTTTTTTTCTTATTCTCCTGATTTGGTTTGTTATATTTGAATTCTGCCGGTTTCTTGATAAGGTGAGAATTTCTTCGATTCGAGGGCTATTGTTCACGGCACTGACTTCTTGGGAATTGGTGTTAGTTTAGCTGAGATACGTGAGCTATTGGGTCTTGATGTTCCCAGTGTCAGGGAGAAGTTTATCACACCCGATGGATATAAAACAGTTTGTCCAATAGAAAACGAGATTGGCTTCCAGCGGATGTGCCATTGTCGATCTTGTCGAGACAGACGCTATGCCATTATCGAATCCTACTGAAAATGAGTTTTTCTCGTTGTAAGATTCTTCTCTTTTATGTTTATCTAGTTGTATAAGTTGATTACAGTTTAACGTCTCCTATCTCTATTTAAATACATTATTTTTATATTTAACAATTGTCTTCTTCGTTTAATTTATATGTCAGTATTTAACTATTTGCATTACCGTTTAACATTGTAATGTATCATTTAAACATTTTTTTGTCTCTGCTTAAAATATTTTCTTTTCCGTTTAAACTGAAGTGTGCCAGGTGGCCAATGGCAAATTTATGGTATCTCGTGCACAAGAATTAATTACGGCATTAAATTCTATCTCGTTAATGAGAAAAGCTCTGTCCCCCGTGCGTTTCCATTTTTTTTCTCGGATCTGAAGCGTCAACCGGCTTACGGACTTCACATTATAAATGAGAAGGAAGACCACTTTCCCTGAACACCCCCTCCTCCTCGTCCTCTGCTTCTTCTCAGATGAGTTTTATCTTCATGTGTCCAGGATATTTGTTTAAAGGATGTGTCATGATCATCCTCTTCTGGAGAATCAATCACGCAACAAGGTAAACATTCTTTTCCTGTTCAAGTCAGAAATCCCGCCTAATTGCCTGAATGCGGAGGATGACGAGCAAGCAATTAAGCGGGCATTTTGACTTGATCAAGACAAGAAAGTTTTCACGCATTGCTTGATTGTGGAGGATTCTCTGGAGAGGGTGACCATGATACATACTTTAAAACGAAATTGATATTTATCACTTGAGAATTGTTCTCATCGTTTAAAAAATTTTCCTTAGTGTGCAAACATTATTGTCTGTGTTTAACTCATAGTATCTTCACTTCATTCAGACCAAAGTTAAACTATCTATTCTTGACTAGGTCAAAATGCCCACATAATTACCTTAATGCGTGGATTCTCCAGCAGAGGAGGACGGGCGTTTCTACTTGGTCAAGAAAAGAAAGTTTAACTATCTTTTCACTTATTGCTTGATTACGGAGGATTCTCCAGAGGAGGATGACCATGACACATTGATTATATTTAAACTGTTTAACTATCTTTTTTAACTGTTCGTGTTCTACGTTGTGCAGGTTCAAGTTGATGCGCATGTTATGCAACCGCCGTGAGCATTCAAAGGTACAAATACTTGTTAAGGAAAGCTGAAATCTTAATAGACGAACTAGGTTAAACTCGCAAGTGTCCGATGTCCGTGAAGACATTGTAAATGTTGTGGATGTTGTAAATGTTGTAAATATTTTATTTGAAATGAAACAAATGTATCTGAGTGTGAACTTTTGATATTTAATCAGAGGCCATTGTAAATGTTTAAATATTTTAAATGAAACAAACTTATTTGAGTGTCAACTTTTGATATTTAAACATTTTTAGAAACAAAAAAGGGCATTGTAAACAAACAAAATGTTAAACAAAATTGCCTTACTATTTAAATAGTGACAATGGTGTTTAAACAAAAAAATAAATATGTTTAAACAGTGACAACGGTTTAAACAAAAAAAATAAATATGTTTAAACGATATACAAATTATTTAAGCAGTGAACCGATAGTTTAAAGAATATATATAATTGTTTAAACGTAAAAAGGTTGACGTTTAAACAGAGACCCATGAGGTACTCAAAGGATTGATGGAATGTCTGTAACACGATGTTTTGGAAAAATATCCATCTTCAACACGATATCGTAGAAAGCATTCAATTTAAACAATCACATATATTTTAAAACAGTTAAATCAAAATATTTAAAAGGTTTACATATTGGTTTAAACGTCATAATGTCAGTAACAATATTCAATTTAAACAGTGAACAAGCAAGCTGCTCAAGTGTTCTCTTCTTGGAGGCTCTGTCTGTAAACACAATGTTAGTAGCAGCATTCAATTTAAACAATAACATATATTGTTAAACAGTCAAATGATAATATTTAAACGGTTTACATATTTGTTTAAACTATATAAAAAGGTTTTAAATAGTGAATCAATATGTTAAACACTGAATCATATTTGTTAAACATTAAAGATTGATATTTAAACAGAGAGAGAGTCATGATAAGTGGAGTACTTTCCTTCGAGCGATGACAGGTTGGCTTCTATCGTCCCTTGCTTACTTCCCACCGCTTCTCGCTTGCAGTCGACCGATCGTTTGCAAGGACTTCACACTGCAGTATCTTCCTTACAAGCGAAGAAGAACTTCGAGACAATGGTGGAAAGCGGCAATGGTGGAAAACGACAATGGGGGAAAACGAAGAAGAACTACGAGCCAAGGAGCCAGTAATGATTATCTCTAGGGATTAACCCTTGTCGGTCACTTCAAGTGGGTCCATGTAATGAAATACCTTTTTTGCCCTTTAAAATGGTGGGAAAAAGACCGCCTAATCACATCATATCTGACTTTAAGCATACAGTTGTGTACTTTTTTGTGAAACACATTTTAGAAGGCTCTTTACATCATCTATTTCTTATTCTTCTTCTTCTTCTTCTTCTCATTTGGTTTGTTCGATTTGAGTTCAGTAGTTATATTATGGATTATTTTTGTGGTATTTCTAGATACAACGGGGAGGGAAGAGTGCTAATGTTCACGACGCTGACTTCTTGGGAGTCGGTGTTAGCTGAGATATGTGAGCAATGGGGTGTCGATGTTTCCTGTGTGAGGGTGAAGTTTATCACACCCGATGGGTATAAAATGGCTTGTCCAATAGAAAACGATGTCAATTTCCAGCGGATGTGTCACGTTCACTCGATCTTCAAATACTTTGTAGTCGATCTTGTTGTGGAGAAAGACGATGTGGCATTGTCGAATACTACTAAAAATGAGTTTTTCTTGTTGTAACATTATTCTCTTTTATGTTTATCTAGTTGTATAAGTTCATTACGGTTTAAGTTTGACATGCTCTGTTTAAATATATTCTGTTTGCAATTAAATTTTATCTTCATCGTGTAACTATTTGACTTAACATTTAAATTATGATTTTATTATTCAAGCACGTTATGCCTCTGTTTAACTTATACATGGTTTTGTTTAACTGAAGTGTTGGCAGAAATTCGGATTCTGTGAGCACTCCCGGTCAACCCCATGGCGAACCTGATGGTGTGGGATGACTTCCTTCCTCGTCAGATCATTCTGAAGTGTTGTCGTTAGATATCAGACAATGTTTTGAAGGCGTTGAACATTTCAGGGACGCACTTCAAAATTTTGCAATCAAACGGAATTTTAACTTCAAATTCATAAAGAATGAGAAACACCAGGTGACTGTGGAATGCGCTGCCGTTGATTGTCAATGGCGCCTTCATGCATCAAAAGAATATAATAAAAATACTTTCAGAATAAAGACAATGAACCCGTCACACACTTGCGGTGGTGGACTGGGATCGGCCTCACACCCGAAAGCATCCAAAAAATGGGTAAGCGCATGAGTGATTCAGAAACTCAAAGGCCGGCCCTTATACAAAGACATCGACATTCAGAAGGACATGTTGTTGAAACATGGTGTCCACATTCCATACAAGCAGGATTGGTTGGGAAAAGAGCATGTCTGGGTGGTGCTCGACGGCAGCGACATCTCCAGCTACGATTTGTTGCTTTGGTACGTGGATAAGGTGGTTGAGATAAACCCCGGCAGCATTGCGATTGTGGAAAGAGATGGTGAGCGGTTTAAACGTGCATTCTTTTCTTTCAGAGTGTGTATTGTTGGATACACGAAGGCTTGCAGGCCGCTGCTGTTTGTCGATGATACCCACCTCCTTGGAAAGTATCAGGGTACTCTACTGGGTGCTACAGGCAAAGATGGAAACAATGGTTTCTTCCACGTCGCCTTCGGTATTGTCGACAACGAGACTGATGCCAATAGGACTTGGTTTATATCCAAGTTAGGTGATGCTTTATACGAGGAAGGAGATTATCATGAGATAATTACATTCGTCTCGGACAGGTCCAAGGGCCTTGTGAACGCTATTGCGAGAGTCTTACCTTCTTCCCCACATGCATACTGTCTTCGATACTTGGAGGCCAATTTCATGAAAGCCAACGTCAGACTAGGGAAGGCATTGAGAGAGGAGTGCTGGTCTATATACTTTCGTATTGCGTGGGCATCCACGGCTAAAGATTTTAATGATACGGTGCAAACACGCTTGCGCTGCAATAATGCAGACAGACACCAACGTTCATCGATTTATTAGCGGCTACTTCACCGTCGATAATTACAAACTGGCGTATAAGGAAGCTAAGCTATATTCCCCATACTCAACGATGACAAGCCTACTGACGAAAATCGTGAATTGCTTATGCGACCGCCTGTGACGAGAAGGCAACCTGGGCGTCACAAGCCTTTGAGGTTCGCGAGTTACGTTGCAGCCGCTGCCACGGCTCCGGTCACAATCGCAGATCTTGCAATAAAATTGTCGCTGACTAGCCATTGTAAAATAGCTGATTTTTAAAAAGAATCAAATTAATTGTGTGACAACTTTTTATTCTTAAACAGAGAAAACCTTATTCTTATAGTTAACACATGTGTTTAAATAGAGACATTATTATTTTAAACGGTAAATAGTTATTTTTACAAGTGACTAGTTCGTCTTAATTTGTAACATGGATATTTAAACAATGACATTGACATTTAAACAATGAAATTTAAAATTAAACAATGAAAGTGCAAGTTAAACAATGATACTGGAAGGTTAAAAAAAGACTCAAGTATATAAATATAGATACATGTAAATTTACATTGACAAAATTTGTTATGTTCTTCGAAAACAATGAAGTGAATTTAAACTGGTTTACATTTGAAACTAAAACAACGTATTCTATGAACCCGTTTTCGAACACTCCCCTTTGGTAGTGATGTCGGCTACCCTCCCCACTTTAAGTATGCGGGAAACATACTTTAATCGCAGATAAGGGACATCTGTTTGCGGTAGCCGTAGCTTCTCATCTGCAAGTAACTGCTTGATAAACCGCATCACATAGACGGCGCAGTTGACACTTCCTTGTTTTTGTCGTAGGGTTTCAGTGTCATTAACAAGTGCGTACTTTGCGGTCGCCGACTCGCCGAACTCCATGTCGATACAAAGGTCGAATAGGTTCTACTGTGGAGGTATACAAGTTGATATTAGAATACCGGTTATTTACCGAACACTACTACTCAAACACAAATTATTAAAGCACTTACCATTTCTAGCGCGCCTTTATCGTATTCCTTGCTTTGGCATGAAGAATAATGCTTGTATTCTTGTTTGTCATTGTCAAGGACGAGGACATGTAAGTGGCCATTCATAATTATCGGGAGGATGACAATTTCAACATCATGCACGTTGCTCACGGCATCTCTGATCATAGCCATAGTGATATCATGTGCGTCTTCCTGCATTGACATAAATAGTGCCAGTGGTCGTGTGATGGAGACGCGCTTTTTATAACGATATGGCACTATCGCCGGCGAATTTTGGATTATACATATGAAAGCATCCATCACATCATCTGCGACCATCTCCTTCCCCTCAAACAGATCGAATAACCTGAACCGTGTGAGGCTGACAGAGTCATTCTTCCACATGACAGTGCTGCAGTTAAACGGTAACAGAGATACGTAAACAATATTGTAAATATTTAATTAATACATTAACCATTTAAACTCTATATCGAATATTTAAACATTAACTATATAAATTAAATGGTAACATATAATAGTTTAAATTCTATCTAGAATAGTTAAACGTTAAATATATAACTTAAAGGATAACATATAATAGTTTAAACAATACCATAAAAACTTCAAACTTACTTGTCCATAGGGCAGTTGAGGAAGATCCTTATCAACTCCTGTTCATACTTGTTGAGGCGCGATTGGCCAACGTATTTTTTCTTCTTCGGAATAAAGACTTTCTGAACTTCTTCTAATTTTTGATTGGCATTGATCTTCTCTCTCGTTGTCATTTCGGCGGCATTCCCTTGACCCTTGTCAACAGCTATTTTGCGATCATCATGCGGTACTATTGTTGACGGTTGTCGGTGTTTAGCACCAGCATCATCTTCTTTCGATGCGGGCACGACGGCAGCATCAAGCGGAGATATATCCTTACATGCTTCTTATTGTTGTGGGATTGTGTCTGCCTTCGATACGGCACTGTCGACCGTTGGTTCCACCGTGACTATGATTTCATTGACAATAGAGTCAATGACCTTCTCAACCGTGGCCACAGCAATAGCATCAATAGGAGACACAATGTTAGTTGACAAGATCCCCTTGCGTATATCCCGCAAGTGCACGGGTTTGTCGAAGTAATAATCCCGGATGAGCAGGTATTGTATCCACAGGGAGTAGGGAATAAAAACATTTAATTCGCTTCTTAGCTATGTGAAAGATGAATAGTGATATGTGTGACAATGATTCAATTCTTAAAAGTAAAAACAACAAGTAAGAGAGCACAAGTAAAGGAGAAGGTAAGACAATCGATAGAGATGGGGTACCCGGATATTGCTCCACCTAGGACAATCATTTCAAGTTCAAGAACCCTCTATTATGCTTCCTAATCTTGCAAGTGAGTCATGGAAATCCTTAATTACATAGTCCCAAATCTAAGGTCAACTATGCCTAACTCTATACATGTCCTGGAGGAGAGATTGAATAACCTCTCAACCTCGCACTCGCATAGAATTGTAATAAGTTCTAGGGATTCCAAGTGATAAATCTCTTCCTAATTGTAGACCTAACCCTTTGGTCCAGGTGGAAGGTCCCTAACCACAATTAAGCCCTAGATACTAAGATCACTTTTGTGCTTCATTCTGTTGCACCTGCAACTAAGCCCCAGCGGAAGGTCATCCCTTAGACCATTCACTCTATTGTGGCCGCAAAGAACTCGAGGAACGGAGGTAGAATCTAACACATCAGAGGGGAAAGGGGACGCTCCTGTACCTCTTGACTTACCCTCTCAACCCTCTCCAACCTAACTTTGTCTAATACTCGTGGTGTGTCACTCACTCACAAGGTTACCAACAAGAACTCTCAACCCTAGTGCCACTCTAGAGGAGTATTCACACAATCAAGAATTCAAGGTTGGAACTCACAATAAACATCAATTAATTGAAAGCATAATAAAAAGATTCAAAGAAATGAATACATCATAGGGTTCACAAATACCCAAGTACTCATTAGGGGTTTAGCTCTCCATGGAGCTAAGTACAATCAAAGAAATAGAATGTAAAAGCAATGAATCTATAGAAAACCCCCTCGATAGTCGTGTCGATGGTCTTGTGGAAAGTCCTCTACTCGTCGTCCAAAGATCCCCTTGTCCGCTATAGGATACGCCTCGACGGAAGCTCCCCTACCAACCTTCTTCCAAAGAGATGACGATGTCGGAGCCGTAGAACCTCTCCAAAACCCTAGCCAATACCTCTCAAAACCCTAGCCGAAGCCCTCTCTCAAGTTGGGGAAAAGATGGAGAAAAGAATCCAGAAATCGGGGCTGAATCGACTTTAACTATGGTTGGAATCGGGGATCCACACGCCCTTGTGGATGCCCCTGTGGATTTTTTACACGGGCGTGTGGAATTTCCACACGCCTGTGTGGATTCTCTGTTCTACAGTTTTCTCGGTCGGCTGTGAACAGTGCTTTTACAGTACTTTGCTACAGTATTGCTACATTATCCGGATCGAGGTAATGCTACAGTATGCGTGATATGAACGCGAAGCATTCTTTCCTTATGTTGAGCATTACTTTTCTCAAGTTTTTACACTAATATGTGTGTTTTTATGTTACTTTTATGCAGGTGGGGTTGTGAGGCCGAGTATGAAGGAAATAGGCCAATGTGGATCATAATGCACCGATTTTGGAGGAAATCTTGCTAAGGTTCAAACGCGAAGACATAGTTCGATGTGAGATGCTAGAGTGTGTTCCAACCTCCTCGTATTCGAGTTGGCACATCCATTTGGAGGGGCACAAAGGCAATCACACTCGAGCATTCCGACTTATGCACATAGAACAAGAGTTTCACCAATGTGTACACCATTGAAAAAGCAAGTGATCCACGACGTGAACGTGTGCCCGTTTGCGTTACCCCGATGAAAGTATGGAATTGGGAAGCTATTCAGGTCGAATATTGTAGCAGAGAACTGTAGCAACATTGTAGTACGTACTGTAGCAGCACTGTTCACAGCCGGCCGAGAAACCAGAGAAACAGAGAATCCACACGGGCGTGTAGAAATTATCCACGCCCGTGTGGAAATTCCACACGGGCACGTGAAGCATCCACGCCCGTGTAGTCGCCCGATTCCAGCCCCGATTTTGGTATTCTTTTCTCTATCTTTTCCCCAACTTGCGAGAGGGCTTCGGCTAGGGTTTCGAGGAGTATTGGCTAGGTTTTTGGAGAGGTTCTATGGCTCTGACATCGCGCGTCATTTGGAAGAAGGTTATTGGGAAAGCTATCGTCGGCACCGATCCGGCGAGGTGTATCCTAGGCCGGACAAAGGATTCCTTGCGACGAGTAAAGGACTCTCCACAAGACCATCGACACGACCATCGAGGGGTTTTTTTTATGGATTCATTGCTTTTACATTCTATTTCTTTGATTGTACTTAGCTCCATGGAGAACTAAACCCCTAGTGGGTACTCGGGTATTGTGAACCCTAGGATGTATTTGTTTCTTTGAACCTCTTTATTATGCTTTGAATAAATTGATGTTTATTGTGAGTTCCAACCTTGAATGCTTGATTGTATGAACATTTCCCCTAGAGTGACACTACGGTTGAGAGTTCTTATTGGTAACCTTGTGAGTGAGTGACACACCACCCAGCGCTAGACAAAGCTAGGTTGGAGAGGGTTGAGAGGGTGAGTCGAGAGGTGCAGGGAGCGTCCCCTTTCCCTCCCGGCGTGATAGATTCTACCTCCGTCCTCGAGTTCTTTGCGGCCATAATAGAGTGAATGGTCTAAGGGATGAACTTCCATCGGGGCTTAGTTACGGCGTGCAACGGAGTGAAGCGTTGAGGTGATCTTAGCATCTAGGGCTTAATTGTGGTTAGGGACCTTCCACCTGGACCAAAGGGTTAGGTCTATAATTAGGAAGAGATTTATCACTTGGAATCCCTAGAGCTCATTGCAACTCTATGCGAGTGCTAGGTGTTGAGATTGTTCGATTTTTCCTCCGGGACATGTATAGAGTTAGGCATAGTTGACCTTAGATTTGGGGCTATGTAATTATGGATTTCCACAACTCACCATTGCATTGATTAGGAAGCATAATAGAGGGTTCTTGCACTTGAAATAATTATCTTAGGTGGAGCATTATCCGGGTACCCCATCTCTATCGATTGCCTTACCCCCCTTCTTTACTTTTGCTCTCTTTCTTGTTTCTTTTATTATTGAGAATTGAATCATTATCACACTCCTTATCATTGATCTTTCACATAGCTAAGAATCGAATTAAGTATTTTTATTCCTTACTCCCTGTGGATTCGATATCCGCTCACGCGGGATTATTACTTCGACAAACCCGTGCACTTGCGGGATATACGCAAGGGGACCTTGTCAAACACCATCTGCGATCTCCTCCACCGTGACGGCCATGTCATCAATGGTAACACCATCGGCCGCCGATGGTGCTGCTATTGTTTCATTATCAGCCGGCGGTGGAAACGGAGGCATTATTGTTTTTCTCTTTTTCACAAGCCTCTTCTAATGAGGCCGTTTTTGAATGACCTCCCCGATGATGTCATCATCCTCGAATTCCGACGCCGAGTCCGTCCCAGGTATATTATTTGTTTGGAGGGACGGCGCAATCGATTGTGACCGGCCATCCAATGCCTCAACCCGAGCGACAAGCTGAGGGAACTCGGTCATCAATATCTGAAAAGCCTGCAGAAGAGTTGCAGTGACATCCTCGCCTAGTGCCGTCGGGGGGGCTGCGACAATCGGGGGGACTGTCGATGTCATCGTCTATGGGGGTGTTGTAATCTGGTGGGGTAGGGGAGAGCTTCTCCGACGTCGAGGAATGCGTGCGCGTTTTGGGCTGAAAGTATTAGAACGACGTCGAGCGCGCACGGAAGAGGTTGCCCTCTTATCTTGCCTTCAAGAAAGTGGTTCCAGAGCAATAGCATCCAACCGACGGTTGGTCCGAACAAATATATCTTCATCACCATTCACCGGAACCAACTCAGGAAACTAACATGTGTAAACTAAACAATTTAGCAAAATCATTCAATTTAAATAATAAAAATTATAGTTAAACATTGAACTTATATATTTAAAAATTATAGCATAAACGTAAACAGTAGAACAAAAGTTTTAAACATTGAAGAATACTTTTTAAACGGTAAATAATATGTTTAAACATTAACGTCTACTGTTAAACACATTATTCATGATTTATTACCTCTTTTCCTTCGAGAGATGACAAACTGGTTTCTATCGTCGCTTGCTTCCGGTAAGTATTTTCATCGAAGTACAGCATTCTTAGGATCTTGTAGAAATGGACTTTCTTTCCGGTTCCGGTCAATTCATAAAACCAGATGTTAAGCGCGACTATGCAACCCTTGATATACCCTGTGTTGGTCTTCTTTCCCGCGCATCTAGCTTGCACTCAAGCGGCTGCTTGTGGAATGTCCTCCATAAGTCACTTGTGCATCTCCTGCGCCCATGTGTATCGCCCCATGCTAGGTAGATCATCGACATATTCAACGATCCAGTTAGGAATCGAACAGGAGGTATTTGGGAAGAGGATTGTACCCAAGAGGTACACCATCAGTAGTTTCACAAAATTTTCTTCTTCTCCCCTCTATCCAATGAGTTGTTGAAGAGTGCTCCTGATGGAGTCTCTGTGTCTCTCTTTGGTTTTGGATAAATATCTCTCTTCCAAAGCTGAGCGTGTTTTTTTCTTCTAAAACACGACTGCGTCTCCATCGCAACGCAAACCAAGAATGAGGGCCACATCTTCATGCCTGAAAGTCAGCATGTTTTCTCTAATCTTGAATTTATTGGTGCGGCTATCGTACCTTTGCAACAGAGAATCAAGAAGGGCCCGCTCTTGGAATACAGCTTCCAACTCAGTAAATGCTGCAAATGGTGTCCTTCAGATGATCTCCCAGTGTCAAGGGATCATGTGAACTTTCAATTCAGCCACGGTCTCCACTACCGGTGTCAAGTAGCATCGTCTATTAACTAGATTGACCGCTTCACAAGCCTGCGACAATAACAACACATTCAGCCAGCCGTATTCACAAATTGTTAAGCGGAAATATAAGTTGTTAAACGGTAAATTCTCAATTCTTAAACACTGATATCACTTGTTAAATAGAGACCTATATTATTAAATAAGGATGCCAATATTTAAACGGAGACGATAAAACTTAAACGGTAAAAGCTCATTCTTTAAACGGAGACCTCATTTGTACAACTGCAACCATATCAATTGAAAGGGGAAACATACATTATAAACATTACACAAATCACAACAATCGAAAAACTATTTCGATCATGTACACAAACAAAAATATAAAACAAAACAAAACCCTAGCCGAGAAATCTCCCTGCAAACTAACTAAACCCCAGCCGAGAAATCTCCCTGCAAACTAACAAAACCGAAAAATATTTCTTTGTAATAGAATAGTTAACATAAAACCATAATCAATACCTTAGATTGCAAACTGATGAAATGCCGAATACTTGCGTGGGACTTCTCCTTCGAGACACGGGTGAAAAAGGAAAAGGTGAATTTTACAGAGGATGTGCCGCAAAAATGGTTGGAGATGCGAGTTGAGAGAAGACAAGCAAACGGCTCAAATGGTTGTAGCCCTAAGAAACCCCCCCGCCTCCCACTTCCTCTAACACCGCCGAAATGGTTGCAGCCACGACTTCCCGTGCAAGGGCATTTTTGTCCATAAAATTTAAAAATCACTCCATTAACCACCGTTACATACTTTGGGGGTTTCAAAATCATGGAGTGTAAAAGGAAGGGGGTTTTGGGGATTGCAAAATTAGGGGGTTTTTTTGGCAATATGGCAAACTTAGGGGTTTTTTTGGTAATTTCCACAAAAAAGAATCAGTAGCAACCAAACGTTTTTATTGAAGTGTGATCTATTTTATTCCGGAGTAGGAGGGGAATGATGGCTTAAGAACATCTTTAACGCTTATCAATGAGTGTTTAATGATTAAACGCCCCCATAAGAAACGTATGGTGGCCACCAAGTGTTTGGTGGCCACCATGCGGTTAATCATGGGACCCATCATGTTTTATAAAAAACACATTGGTTCCTCACAATTTAAATATTTTTAACAATTCAATAATATTTTAATAATAGTAAATATTTCAATAATGTTTTTTAAAATTATTTTTTAGATATTAACCAATTGTTTTTATTTAATGATTTTTATTCCATAAATATGTATTACAAAAAAAAAATTATTAGATAAATATGTATTATGAAATATTTTTATTAAAGTGATTTTTTTAATATATTAACTAATTATTTATATTAAATAATAAAATATTTTTGAAATAAATATACTTATAATGAAATATTTATAAATATATTTATAATTGTTATAAAACTATATAATATAGCAAGACAAACAATATTATAAAATTATATAATATAGCAAGACAAACATAGAGCAAAAATAAAGTAGTGGAAGTTCTCTTTCTTGTTCTTTTTATCTTTATCATTCTTTTGGTACATATATATATATATATATATATATATATATATATATATATATATAGGGTTTAAATTACAAACTGAATGAACTTTTGGCAAATGAAACACCAAGAGTCAAGAGGAGTTGAGAGAAACATAATAGGGCACTCATTTTAAATGCTTCATAACACTACCCATTGAATGTCCATTATATAGGAATTTCCTCGTTAAAACCTTACTAGAAAAAAAACCCACTGGGAAAAAAATCCTAGTGAAAGAAAAAGAGTACAACTTTCCTAATATACGCTTCATATGTTGCCTCATTAAAACCTTGTCAGGAAAACCCAATGGGACAAAACCATGACGAAGGAAAAAAAGTACAGCGCGTATATGACTCCCCTTAAAGAGAACATTATTGAAGATCCCTGAGGTGAGGCATCCCAATCTTGCGAACAAACTTTTCAAAAGTTGATGTGGGTAATGCCTTAGTGAATAAATCTGCAGGATTTTCACTAGATTGTATTTTCTGAATATGGATATCACCATTTTTCTCAAGATCATATGTGAAAAATAACTTCGGTGATATATGTTTTATTATGTCGCCTTTAATGTATTCTCGTTTCAGTTGACCTATACAAGTTGCATTGTCTTCAAATAATATTGTTGGCCTATCCTTCTGGGACAACAAACCACAATTTTCTTGAATATGGCGTGTCATTGATCTTAACCAAACATATTCACGACTTGCTTCATGAATTGCAAGTATTTCTGCATGATTTGAAGAGTAGCAGCTATAGTTTGTTTCATAGAACGCCATGATATGGCCGTTCCCCCATGTGTAAACACATAACCAGTTTGTGATTGGGCTTTGTGCGGGTCAGATAAATACCCCGCATCTGCATATCCAACTAATTGTCTTTTTGATTCATATGTATAAAATAATCCCATATCAATTGTTCCTCGAAGATAACATAGTATATGTTTAATACCATTCCAATGTCTCTGTGTTAGTGCAGAACTGTATCTTGATAATAAATTTATAGCAAAAGCTATATCTGGCCAAGTACAATTGGCAAGATACATCAAGGCACCAATTGCATTAAGATATGGTACTTCAGTACAAAGTAATTCTTCGTTATCTTCCTGAGGTCGAAAAGGGTCTTTATGAATATCAAGGGATCGAACAACCATAGGGCTTGTTAATGGATATGCTTTATCCATATTAAATCGTTGTAAACCCTTTCTGTATATGTCAATTGGTGGATAAAAACACCACTTTCTAAGTGCTCGAACTACAGTCTGAGACAAAATTTTGTTCTCCGAAGATCTTTCATTTCAAATTCTTTTTTTAAATAATTAATGCTATTTGGAAGCTCTTCAGGAGTTCCAATTATATTTAAATCATCAACATATACCCTAATTATCACAAATCCCTTTTCGGATTTCTTGATGAACACACATGGGCAAATAGGGTCATTCTTATACCCTTCTTTTAACAAATATTGACTGAGGCGATGATACCATATACTTCCAGATTGTTTCAAACCATACAAAGATTTTTGTAACTTAATTGAATACATGTCCTGGGAATTCGAATTGTATGTTTCAACCATCTTAAGTCCTTATGAGACTTTCATATATATATATATATATATTATTATCTAGTTGGCCATATAAGTACATAGTAACAACATCCATTAATTGCATATGTAATTTTTCATGTACTGCAAGACTAATTAGATAACAAAATGTAATTGTATCTATTACATGGAAATACGTTTCTTCATAGTCAATACCAGGCCTTTGCGAAAACCATTTTACAATGAGCCTTGCTTTATATCTAACAATTTCATTTTTCTCATTAAGTTTTGGCATAAATACCCATTTGTAACCAACTAGTTTCACATCTGTAGGTGTTTTAGTTATGGATCCTAAAACTGCTCGTTTTGTGAGACAGTTTAATTTTGCATGTATTGTATTTTTTCATTCTTGCCAACCATTTCTTTTTCGGCATTCCTCAATAGATTTAGGCTCATAATCCTTATTTTCTTTCAAAATATCAATTGCCACATTATATGCAAAGATATTATCAACAAATATTTTATTTATGTCCCATTTTTCCCCATTTAAGGCATAATTTATAGAAATTTCCTGATTTTCCTCTTCAATTTCAGGATCTTGAACTCCTTCTAGAAGTTTGCTATTATTTATTTCAATGTTTATTTTATCTGCATTTTCTTTATGATCTTTTTCCCTTTTCTTTCGAGGATTTTTATCTTTTGAACCAGCTGGTCTTCCACGCTTCAGGCGTACTTTAGATTCATTTGTTATAAGAGGCCAATCTGGAACATTAATTCTATAGGGGCATTTTTCGTAGGTACATGTGATTTTGTTATTCTTTTTGGATCAGAGAATGCATCAGGTAGTTGATTTGGAACTCCTTGTAAATGAATTATTCGTTGAACTTCCAGTTCATATTGTTTTGTGCAATGATCAAAATGATTTAAACTCTAAGCATTCCATGTAATTTCTTTTTCCAACATTTTCATCTTTCCATTTTCTCCCCTAATGTTGGAAAAAACTGTCTCATCAAAATGACAGTTAACAAATCTAGCTATGAAAACATCCCCTTTCAATGGTTCAATATATTTAATAATAGAAGGAGATTTATATCCAATATATATTCCTAATCTCCTTTGAGGTCCCATTTTAGTTCTTTGTGGTGGAGCAATTGGGACGTATAGTCCACACCCAAAAATTCTCAAATGAGATATTTGGTTCTTGCCCAGAACCAATTGAAAGGGGGAGAATTTTTTATAAGTTGTTGACCTTATGCGCACAAGTGATGCGGCATTTAAAATTGCATGTCCCCAATCATAGATCAGAAGCTTTGTTTTCATTAATAACGGTCTAGCAATCAACTCGAGCCGCTTAATAAATGATTCTGCCAAACCATTTTGTATATGAACATGAGAAACAGGATGCTCAACTTTTATTCCAATGGACATGCAATAATCATCAAATGCTTGAGATATAAATTCACCAGCATTATCAACCCGTATTGTTTTAATTACATGATCAGAGAAATGTGCTCGTGATCGAATAATTTGAGCCAACAACCTCGGAAGCGCCAGGTTTTGAGTTGATAATAGGCAAACATGTGACCATCTTATTGATGCGTTAACTAAAACCATAAAATATTTAAATGGCCCATATTGTGGATGAATAGGTCCATATATATCACAATGAATTATCTCTAAAAATATAGGAGATTCAGTTCCAATTTTATTTGTGGATGGCCTGATAATAAATTTGCCTTAAGAGCATGTTGTACATGAAAATTCATTTGATTGAAGAATCTTCAAGTTCTTTAATGGATGTCCATATGAGTTTTCAAGTACTTTTCGTATCATTATTGATCCAGGATGGCCTAACCGATCATGCCATAGAATAAATTCATTTGAGTTAGTCAACTTCTGGTTTACGATAGCATTTGCGTCAATTGTTCGAATATATGTTTAAAAAAGGCCAGATGAGAATGGGGCAGTTTCTCCAATACATGCTTATTACCTGAAGTAACAACAGTAATGTATAAATATTCAGTATTTCCCATATTTGACGTCTCTATGTGATACCCACTGAGTCATATATCTTTAAAACTTAATAAGTTTCGATGGGACTTTGAAGAATATAATGCATCAGTTATAATAAATTTTGTTTCTCTATGAAACAATATATTTGCTCTTCCGGAGACTTCAATCAAATTTATACTGCTCGATATTGTATTGACATTGGTTTTACCCATTATTAAATAGGAAAATTATTTTTTGCTTTTAAATATTGAGTGAGTTGTTGTACTAGCAACAAGGCATACATCCTCATCTTTGATGCCCAATCTAACCATGGATTTGGTAGTATCCATATATTCTTCACAAAAAAAAAAAGTACATAAGTATTATAATGGGTAAGAACAAGATCAAACATGCATAGATTAATTAAAACAAAATGCATAGGGGAAAAAACAATTATGATGTCAATTCAGTTGCCACCATTAAATTGAGAATCTTCAAGAAAATGAGCAACATCTAAATGTGACGTCATACCCACAAGAGGGTTATTGTTGAAGTCATCATTGTGGTATATAAAATTTACCTCAACATTTTTCTCTTTTATTGATGCTTGATAGAGATTGACAAGGTGCCTTGGTGTACGACAGGTACGCGACCAGTGCCCTTGTACACAACATCGATAATATATATTTTCTGATTTGTTACTTGATCCTTTTTTGCCTTTAAATTATTTTTCTTAATAATTTGTCCACTTCTTGTGGTATGATGCATCTTTATTATCACCATGATTTTTCTGATATTTATTCCAACCACATCCTCTTCCATGACCACGGCCACGGCCACGACCACGCCCCTGAGTTTGACCACGTCCTTGTTTGGAGTATTCATATGTCATCGCATTCACTTCAGGGAATGGAGCAAAGCCAGTAGGATGAGATTCATGATTTCTCATTAGTAGTTCATTGCTTTGTTCAGCCACAAGCAAACATGAAATCAAATTAGAATATTTTGTGAACCCTTTCTCTCGATATTGTTGTTGTAGGAGCATATTCGAGGCATGAAAAGTAGAGAATGTTTTCTCTAGCATATTAGAATAAAAAATTCTCTCTCCACATAATTTCAATTGAGAACTGATTCGAAATATGGCTGAATTATATTCACTTACTGTTTTGAAATCTTGTAATCGTAAATGCATCCAATCATAACAAGCTTTCGGTAAAATTAACATCTTTTGGTGGTTATACCTTTCCTCCAAATTTTTCCACATTTCAAGTGGATCTTTCACAGTTAAATATTCAATTTTTAAATCCTCGTGCATATGATGTTGGAGGAAAATCATTGCTTTTGCGCGGTTTTGTAAGGATTCTTGATTGCCATCCTTGATGGTTTCTCCAAGTCCATTAGCATTCAAATGTATTTCAACATCAAGCACCCATGACAAATAATTTTTTCCCGAAATGTCAAGGGCAACAAAATCAAGTTTTGCAAGATTTGACATGACAAAAAAAAATGTTTATATACTTACGTGAAAAGAATTTGCAGAGAAATTGGATTAGTCAGAGTTTGGTTAAACATTCATGCTGGTAACGCATTATAAAACTATATAATATAGCAAGACAAACATAGAGCAAAAATAAAGTAGTGGAAGTTCTCTTTCTTGTTCTTATTATCTTTATCATTCTTTTGGTACATATATATATAGGGTTTAAATTAGAAACTGAATGAACTTTTGGCAAATGAAATGCCAAGAGTCAAGATGAGTTGAGAGAAACATAATGGGCATTTATTTTAAATGTTTCATAACAATAATGAAATATTTTGAAATAAACTATTATGGGAGATGGTTTAATAGGTAGTAGTTTAATGGGTTGTTAATTGTGAGTCCCATTTTTATAGCATAACTATTATGGGAGATGGTTTAATGGATAAGAGTTCAATGGGTTGATGATGTAGCATGTGCATCAAACTATAGGATAATCTAACTATTAAAGATACCCTAATAATAATACATGCATGTTTGATTATACCATTAAGAAAATAATGGATTTAGAGAGGGAAATGAATGGGGAATTCCTATGCCCCCAATTTTGAGGGAAATAAGAAGGGAATGGAGGGAATAAAGGGCAATTATTACTCACATATCCTTTAATTAAAAACTCATTAATTGAAATAATTAATTATAATAATTAAATTGAATAATAATTAATGCGAATTAATAGTAATTAATTAATTCAAATATTAAGTTATAATAAATAAAGTGAATAATAATTAATGCGAATTATATAATTTAAATATTTAATTATAATAATTAAAAAGAATAATAACAAAGATGAATTATTTTAAATTAATTATTTAATTAGAATAATTATTTTAAAGAATAATATTTATAAATTTACAAATACAATTTATTTATTATATATAACTCATAATTTCATACATTAATATAAATTATTTGTATTAAAGGCATAAAAGTAATTTTATCGTATTCCCTCTCCTACTTTTTATTCCCAATGAAATATTATTTTAATCTAACATAGTTTTCATTCATATCCCCATTCCTTCCTATTCCCAATCCTAATTCCAATCTCATTTTCATCACATTCATTTAACCAAATGTCTCCTTAATATTTTAACCCTTATTGAGAGGAAGGAGATGTTGTTACAACCCTATGTAGTCCCAAATCACCTAATTAAGTGGGAGTCCATGTGCATATATGTAGGGGACAACCCCACCCTATCCGGGCGGTCTTTTAGGTTATGGGTCTTCCACTATGTAAATTACTTTCGTTGAAGGCAGATGGTGTGGGGTTGGGTGAGGGGCTAACCAGTAGAGGGTTCTGGTCATCCCTGACCGAGAAAAACTCGAGTGAAGCATTCTTTAGTGAAGTGTCACTGCGTGAAGCGTTGTTAAGTGAAGCGTAATTGACCTAACAATGACGTCGGGTCTGATCAAGGGAGCAATGTTACAAGCCTAGTTTAGTCCCACATTGCGTAATTGAGTGGGAGTCATGTGCATATATGTGGAGGCAATCCCACCCTATCAGTCAGGTCTTTTGGGTTGTGGATCCCTTGTTATGTGCATTAGATGCCTTAAATGCTCAATGACCACCAAATACTCCATGGGCACCAAGTGCCTTTGATGAAGCATTTAATATTAAACACTCATTGACAAAGCATAAACCATTTCAACCGCTCATTGACCACCAAACACCTCTAATGAAGTGAAACATTTATTGAGAAGTATGAGACACTTCACTAAAAATACATTAAGGGGCCATTTGGTTACCTGTAAGTGGTTGTAAGTAGCTGTAATGTAACTGGTTTTACATGTAAAATGGTGTCTGATTTGCTATAAAATAAGTTTTAAATGTAAAATATTTTATAATTTAGGGTATTTTAATTTTCCTGTAAGTTGAAATGCAGTAAACTAATATCCACTCACTATCATATTCATCTCATTTTAAAAAATAAATTGCCTTTAAATTTGATTATAAAAATATTTTTATATTTATGTAATAAAATTAAAAATATTAAATAGTCTTGTAAAAGTAATATTTATATAATTAAATATTTTTTACGATGAAAATATTTTTTTTGAAAATATTATATTGTTTCAAAAATTAATTAAAAAATATTAAATATTTTTACAACAAAAAAATTTTAATTGAAAATATTATGTTGTTTTCAAAAATTAATTATAAATTTTTTTAAGTAATAAATCAAATAAATATTATATTTTTATAATTAAATATTTATATAATTAAATAATTTATCATAAAATATTTTATAATTTAATTTTTATATAATAGAAGATATTTCTTATTTAAATTTTATGGTAAATTTTTTAAAAAAATGTATATAATATTTTTATATGTAATAAATAGTTTTAAATTAAATTAATTAAATTATTTTAGGTTAAATTAATATTTTATGTAAACTATTAAATAATTAATAGTAATAATAGATAATGCGGGTAATCTTACTATCCTATTTACATGTTGATTACACCTTTTAACTTACATCAAACCAAACAGACAAAAAATAAATGCAGGATAGTGAATTACAGCAAACCAAACATCATTAATGTAAGTTAAAATATAGTATTTTCACTTACACTGTAACTTCACTTACATGTACAAGCTATTTGGTTGTTTAAAGTGAATTTACATGTAATTGAAATTACAGTGTAACAGAAAATATTGTATTTTAACTTACATTAGAGCTGTTTGGTTTGATGTAACTTTAAATGTTGTATTTAGTTTTTTCTTTGTATGATTTGATATAAGTTGAGAGGTATAATTAACATGTAAGTGAAATGGTAAGATTACCCTTATCACATATTGTTAATACTAGTTATTTAATATTATTTATAAAATATTTAAATTATATACTATGCTTTACTTTTATCCCTATAAACTATTAATTACTTTAACTCTCATTATTTTATGATTAATACTAATTTAAAAATTAATTAATTCAGTGGTGGTTGATTAAATTTAAAGAAATATAATATAATTCAATTATATGCCATAAAAATATTTATTTTTCTATATAAATTAAATAGCAATTGGTATTTTAAAATGCAATATTAAATTAAATAAACCATAAATAACTATTTTTTTGTAATCATGTTATTACATATGCTACAAATTTTGATTAAATTTTGAATGTGAATATTAACTCAAAAACACATGAATAAAAAGCGACATTTTTATTGTTAATCCAACATTTTTAAATTAAAATTTAATAAGAGAAAAATAATACAAACTAAACAGTAGTACATCACCACAATATATATACAAAATATTAATCTTACTTAATGGTCCCTCAAAGCCTCTCCAAACTCCATTTGGACCTTTGGGATTGGTTTACAAAGAAAATAGTAAATGACTTAATAGTCCGTCAAACCCTCTCCAACCGGTATTTGGTCACTAAGGTTTGATTTTTTGAACCCTAATTTCTCAGTGGTGGTAGAAGGAAGTGGCATTTTCATGGTGGAAGGGAAGAGGGTGTAGCTGAGAGTGAGCATGAGAATGAGGAAGTGGATCAAAAAAACCTCCACACCATCGATTCATCTTCATGGTTGGAGAACATTGAAAGCTCTCTCTCTCTCTCTCTCTCTCTCTCTCTCTCTCTCTCTCTCTCTCTCTCTCTACATTCAAGGCTTGGATTTTTTGAAGGAGAAGAAGAAGAGTGTCGGTGGTTGGCCGGAGAGCTTCATTGCTCTAAGATTCTCTATGTGTCGTTCTCTTTTAAAATTCCACAAATTTTACGTTTTTTTAAAAAAATCTTTTTCAACCTTCATTTGGTCTATGGAGACATGTTTGCTAATTTCCCTTTTGGAACCCTAATTTCCCTTTGAGATGGGAGAGGGCTTTGCCAAGAAGGATGCCACTCATGGTGGCGCTGTCGATGGAGATAATGCAGACACTCGCCTTTTCCCCTTGACATCAAGCACAACCATCTCACCGATGAGACTCCTCCTCTCCCTTATTCTCTCTGTTATTCGGTCCTCTCTTCTAATAATCACAGCGTCGCCGTCCTCGCTGACTTTATTAGAGCAAAGTTTGGGAGACTTGATATCTTAGTAAGTTTCTCATATCTCTCACCTCTGGTCCTTTTGTTTGTTTGTTTTTTTCATTGAGCCATTTGGTTGAACACTTTGTGAGATGGTGTTTCTGTTATTATTATGGATGTAGACGGATTGAAAGCTCTAAATGTTGATCCGCAGTCTTTGGTAAGTAATCTTCATCAAAATTATTCCACCTTTTTTTTATGAGATTTTGTTTCATTTGGAGTTGAATTTATGGATGAAATTTTGATGTTTTGATGAATTTTGGTATTTTATTTAGTGATATACCTTTGTCACTAATTATAATTTGTTTACTTATTTTGGTAAACTGATGGCAATTGACTCTCTCTTTTTTTTTAGCAAAGGTTGTTTTTTTTTCTTGGAAGGTGAGGCAGGAGGGAAGAGTGCCGGAGAAGTTCTCTAAAATGAAGATTTAAAGCCACAAGGTAAATATGTTCTAATGAAAACAATATGCTGAACAATTAATATGCTTTATTTACCAATGTTATTATAAACCATCACAAACATCACCACCATCACCACCACAACAAATAGTATATTATACAAAATTTAGTAGCTTTGTTATTGTGTCTTTAATATAAAAATGGATGATAGAATTATTAGTTAAATACCAAATCAAAGCATATAATTATTATGATGAAACTAATGTTGTAGTATATTATTGGTTTTTTTTTCTCTATTTATGCTTATCTTTTATATCCTTTTCTTTTTAAAAAATTTTTTTAGGTTAGATAGGTTTTTGTTGTTTAGCAAGTTATTTTTGAAACATTTCGATATCTGTGCTTTTAAAAAACTTAAATTTATCTCTAAAATGCTTTTGATTAAATTTAATAGTAAATTAATCTATAACTGTAATTAACATATACTATTTTATCGGAACATGTGTGATATAGATTAGGTTTTTTATCTCTATTTACATTTATCTTTTATATCTTTTTCTTTTAAATCTTTTTGTTTAGATTAGATAGGTTTTTGTTGTTTAGCAAGTTGTTTTTGGAATATTTCGATATATGTGCTTTAAAAATTTTAAATTTATCTCTAAGATGCTATTGATTAAATTTAATAGTAAATTAATTTATATCTATAATTAGCGTATACTATTTTATGGGAACATGTGTAACAGATTAGTTTTTTGTTTTAGCAAGTTTGTTTGGGAATATTTCGTTATTTGTACAAGGGAAAAAAACTTAATTTGTGGCCAACTCACAAAGAAAAACATTAAAGATGAAAGGGATAAAGTAATGTAAACCTAACTCTATTTCCGATATCCTATTCATTGCCAGTTAATATTTTAAAAAAAACATACAAATGCATGCTTTCCTCTTCCTATATATTAAGATTACCTCCTATGCTTTTATGATCAGTTGCTGGTGTTGATGGCTACCACTAGGCAAGCAACCTCAAGATCAAAAGCAACCCGTCTTAATGTTAAAAAAAATTATGTTGCATTTTATTTCATGTATGAATAAATCCGTAATAAATATATATATTTGTCTAATTGAAAAATTAGTATCACTAAAACAATAAACAAATAAAAAAAAGGGGAAATCCATGGCAATTTGTGAAGGATCTTGGTCCAGGTCTTGAGGAAGAAAAAACCGAGTAGGCCGAAGGAGACGTTGATGGAGGGGATGATTCCGGTGGTGAGATTGAGCTTCATCACAATTACGCTAAACATAACGAAGAGGAAGAAGCTCACCACCATTGCCCACACAATCAACTGCTCCTTCCACGACGACAATCGCTGGCTATCGAATGCCTTCTCCACTGACAATTCATCGTCGATTGCCATCTGTAATACCCTCAATCTTTGGATACCTGTAAAAAAATCATATTCATGGTATTTTCATAGTTGCAGTGAAACTATCCTACAAAGCAGCTCTATTGAGAAACCCAAGTGAAAAGCTCAAAGACATAAGTATGAGAGTTTAAAAAAGATTTTGGGTTCACAAGTAATAACATGATTTGATTTGAAGTGTTTCCGGATAGCAAGGCATGAAAGGTAAGTTTACAGGGATTTTTTTGAAATACTATTTCATGATTTAGGGACCATTGGTGACTTTACAGGGACCTTTTTATAATAAATTTTATTTTTAGGGACTGAAAGTGAATTTTGGCAGAAATTAAGTTAAAGAGAAAAGAAGGGTTTGGACTAACTGAAGTTTCTTTTCTCCATCAATGGGCTTTCTTCTTCTCCAATGGCTGCAATAGTGTACTGAGAAAAGAAAAGAAATAGAAATTGGAGGTCTTTGAGAAGGATTTGGAGATTGCCGGAGGGAGTTCGCCGGAGATTTGCATTTGCTTGGTAAGGGTCTTCTTGGTGTAGTATTTTTTTCATGTTTCTGTATGTTTAGATGTATGTATGTATGTGCGGTTGGTTTGATGAAGAAGAAGATGAAATTTTGAAGAAGTATTAATGGAGATTATGAGGGTATTGATAGATGAATTTTTGTTTTGAAAAGCCCTTGTATATTTGATTGATTTTGCTCGGAATGGTGAAGGAATTCTCAGATTTA
This sequence comes from Dioscorea cayenensis subsp. rotundata, assembly GCF_009730915.1. NCBI lineage: Eukaryota > Viridiplantae > Streptophyta > Magnoliopsida > Dioscoreales > Dioscoreaceae > Dioscorea > Dioscorea cayenensis. The sequence goes on from NC_052474.1 coordinate 13,373,634, forward strand.
CTGTATATTACTGTAGCAACAGGAATTATGGTTTGTTTTGGTTAATTAAGTTGATGATGGTGATTAAGATGGTAATGATGATGGTTAGAATAGAGTAGGTTAAGTTTAGTCAAATTAAGATGAGATATTTTGGTTGGATCAAACCAAGTGGGAGTAAGTTGGTTGAGTTTAATCACCTTGGTTTAGTTAGGCTTGAGCAAATCAAGTGAAGTGGGTTTGATTTGATTTAGTCAAGTTCATTAAAATGGATTGGAGTTGGGGTTTGGATAAGAATGGATGTGTTAGGTTCAATTGAATTGATTTGGTCTAGGTTTTATCAAATCACGATGAGTTATGGTTGGACTTGAATTGTTTTGGCTAAGTTAAGTTGGTTCAGATTGGAGATTGTTTTGGATTTGGTTCAGATTTTGAGATAATGATTTTGGGGTGAATTGGAGAATTGGGTTCAGTTGAACCAAGTTGGTTCAAGATATTTTGTATAAGAATTGGAATTGGTTCAAGGCTAGTTGGTTAAACTAAACTTGGTTCAGTGAAATTGAGGTTGGTCTCTGTTGGTTCAGGAGGATTTAACCCAAATGAGTTTGTTTAAGTGCAAGCTGGTGGCTAGTTTGTTTATGCAAGGTCGAGTTTGAACCAGTTGGAGAGAGTGGGCCCAATTGCAGAGTCTGTTATTGTTTATTGTATTTTCTTTTGGGTTAGTTCTATCATTAATTAGCTTGTTTAATTTATGTTCTTTCGTTCTCCTGTTAGGTGTTGTTCAGGCTTAGGAGGGAGTTTCAAGTCTAGCAAGAAACCCAAGGGAGACTAGGTAAGTTGGTAGTGGCTACTATTTTGAAATAATTAATTAATTGCTACTATTTTGAAACAAATGCTTAATGGCTACTATTTTCAAATAATTGTTTAATTATGTCATTTATTATATTTAATGATTTATATTGTTAAAGGATACTTAAATTTATTTGCAGTTTCCTATGTCATAGCAATCATATTAATACATTTGGTTTTGTATAATTATACATAGTGTCAACTGTGAAAAATACATGTATGCATGATTTAATTAATCATTTCATGTATTTATTTTAATGGTTATGTATGCCTTGACTTTGAATGATTTGTGAAACTATGTGTGCATATTAAAATGATTTCACCGTCAATGCTTGTGGAATTTGTTTTCATTCTTAGTGTAGGGATGGTGTCCTAGATCTGGAGTTTACAGGCATTATGCATGTATTGTACTATTGAGCTTTCACATGATTTTAATGGTGACTATGGACTTTAGTTCGACACTACAGTGCGGGGTTCCACTATCCGACCTGATGGAGGTGTCACACCCATCCTTTTTACCGAGGTAAATGTCGCACCATCAGTTAAAAATCTATTTTAACTGAAAAACTGACAGCCATTTTTAAACAAAATAAAACTTACAAAGCATGAATGTCAACTTCAATTACAAGTTCAAATACATTAATACAAGACGCATAATTACTCCAACATGCGGGTACAACCGCTACAAAATCACAACACCAACAATAGAAAGAAAAAGGACCCACTATAACCCTGAACTCAACCTTGACTGGCTCTCTACTCGGACCAGTAATCTAATAGGGTTCTGTTCCTACAACTATAACATATTTCACTTGGTCGATAGTGACTTAATAATTTCAAATAATTAAATATAGAGTATATAAAGTATATAAAAGTATATAAAGATCAATTTCTCAAATAATTTCCCAACTTCCCCAAATACCAGAATTTTGGCAAAATATAACTTTTAAGAGCTTTTAAAACATAAATTCATCATGAATCATTATTAACTCAATTTTCCCAGGAAATATAAATTTTTGTGAGAGACTGCCCTCCTAAGAGCGACAGATGGGCTTTCGTCCCCTTCATTTCAATCTAAAATAACATGTTTTGCACAACTGAACTGTAAAACCGATCTCAAATCATTGGCCTAAAAACACTCCCCGACTTATCCGCCGTCGCGACTTGGTTGAGAGCCATCAAGGTCTTCGTAATCTTGACGTTGGCCATTGAGATGCCCGTGTGGTGAACCCAGGTTTCTCAATAGAACTAAACCCTTTCAATGGCTCTACAAATCTCTTGACCGGGGGTAAACTCAGGGTTGACCATGCCACTTCACATCAGGTCAAACCATGGAACCCCCACTGCAGTGTCAGACTAAAGTCCGTAGTCACCATTAAAATCCTGTTAAATCACAATAGCACAATACATTCTTAATACCCGTAAAGTCCAGATCTATGATACAATTCCTATTCGATGAATGAAAATTAATTCCACAAGCATTGACGATAAAATCATTTTGACATACATACATGGTTTCACAAATCTTTCAAAGTCAATGCATACATAACCATTACATAAATACATGTAATGAATAATTAAATCATATATATATATATATATATATATGTATTTCCACAGTTTGAAACTATGCATAATTATACAAACCCAAATGTACTAGTACAATTTCTATGACATAGCAAACTGCAAATAATATAAGTATATAAATTACTAAACACATATAATGAAATAATTCAACAATTATTTCAAAATACTAGCCATTAAGCACTTTTTTCAAAATAGTAGCAATTAACCAATTATTTTAAAATACTAGCCACTACCAACTCACCTAGTCTTCCTGCTAAATAATTTAAGTATATATACTTTATATACACTATATTTAATTATTTGAAATTATTGAGCACTATCAACCAATTGAAATGTCTTACAGTTGTAGAAGCACGACTCTACTAGATTGCTTATGCGAGTATAGAGCCAGTCAGGGTTGAGTCTAAGATTACAGTGGGTCCCCTTTCTTTCGATTTGTTGGTGTTGCAATCTTGTAGAGGTTGTACCTACATATTGGAGTAATTATATTTGTTATATTCATGTATTTGAATATGTAGTTGATGTAAAATTGTCAATTATGTTTTGTAAGTCTGATTTTGTTTTACAGGGTTGTTAGTTTTCTAGTTAAAATGTGTTTTTAACTGATGGGTATCACATTTACCCCGGTTAAAAGGGGTAGGGTGTGACACCATCAACTAACACGAAGAAGATGATGGTGTTGATATTAATGTGGTTGCTCACAGGAGTTGTGGTCGATGGAGAAGATGAGTATAAAGCAGTCTGATATTGGTGTGGTTTCAGAGAGTTGGAAAAGTTAAAGTGGTGATTGTAACACTTTGCTTTCACTGCATTTTTCCTTATAGTAAAATTGGTTGCAAGTCAAATTTCAGCAAAAGGCTATGATGGTGTATTTACTTATACATGTAAGTGATAACTTATAGAAAATCAAACACACTTTAACATGTAAAATCACTTACTTTACAACCACTTATATCCACTTATGCAACCAAACAACTCAATAATTTCACTTACATACAATTAAACAGTCGTTAAGTGTTAAACATCTAGCATTACATAAAAAAAAGAAATTGATCTGAATATTTAAAAATTTGGAATATTTAAGTAAATAATTTATCATTCAAATTTTTGTGTGTATCAATCACGCATGCTCCAAATATCTTTTCTTTTACATGGTTCCAATACCTTGTCCTTACAAGAAAGGAAAAACTACTTAAAATTATTTAGTGATGTCATCCTGTCCACGAAGATACCACAACACTTAAATTTAGAAGGGTGAAGTGGATTTTAAAAAATATCAAAAATAAATAAATAACTTTTTAATAATTTATATAAAACAATAAAAAAAATTGTTGCATTCCACAAGACTAACCAAACGTTACCATGTATATAACAAGGAAATCAATAATTTCACTAGCATGCTGCACTACGCTCATCTTCTCCATCACTCAGTCCGCTTCCCTCTCCTACTCTTGTACGACATAGACCATTCCCAAATCCCTCACCACCTCACCAGTCGCTCAATCGGCGACACTGAGCACAGTTGGTGCCGCCTAGTTCCCGGTGGCACCGGCATCACTGTTTTCCTCCTCCGCCTCTTCTGTTCAATCCCCCGTACCCTTATTGCAGTTGCCATCACCGATCTCCTCAACTCTCACCCCCTCCTCCATGCCCAGCTCACTCGAACCAGCCCAAACGAACCCTTCTTCTTCTCCATCCCTCCCCTTCCCGACCCCATCATTAAAACCATATCCTTATCCCCAGTCCTCACCTTCCTCTCCACCCTTGATCTCGAATTAAACCAAATCCTTGGGCTGATACTCCTGAACCGGACCAAATCCCGGTTTTCTTTGCAACAATCTATCAAAACCAACCTGATCCTGAAGGAGTTGATGGTGCTAGTGGCCAGAGGAGGAGGAGGAGGAGAGGGGCAATCAGGGAATAGGGAGAACATAATCAATATGGGAATTGAGGATTTGATTCCCAAAAAGGACTTGTGGAAGGCTCAGGGAAAGATCTGATTGGGTATTCACTGAATGGGCTGAGGACTTTATGCTTGGGCTTTCAGGATATGATCTCAGCCTGATCTTGCGTGGTTGTGCGTATGGTCGTTAGCCAGGACATGACCAATAGGATACTAACTGTAAGATCTCTCTCTCTCTCTCTCTCTCTCTCTCTTTTTCTCACTCTCTCTCTCACACACACTCTCTCTTTCTCTCTATAGTAATAATTTTAGGAGTGTTATGAGAAGATACTATCATATGAATAATTCTCTATGTATTTTTGCATGCATTGAATGATAAATGCATGTAAGGTATGATAGCGTGGAGAAGTGGTGAGCAGATCTTTAAAGTAATTGTATAATCTTCTTGGCAGAGTTTCAATAAAGGTTTTTAGAATTTTTTTAAAGAATTTCTTCTATTCTATCTAAATCTTTGTTGGTAGAAAATGAGATATTAGTAAGGGAAAATGTTTAATTTTATTTATTTATTTATATTAAATGTTTCATTAGATATTTTAAAATAATTATAACTATTTAAAATTGTTTTAAAAAAACATATTAATAATTTGTGTATTGTTTGGAGTATAGTTATTAAAATCGTCTCAAACATTAAACCATTATGGGTTGTGGGTGTTGTTTTAAAAGATTCAATTGTCGGGTCATTTGGGTAAATGCTAGGTTAATAAATTTTTTTTAAAATAATATTTTACAATCATAAATTAGTTTTTTAATTATGTAATATATAATATAATCTTCAGTGTTATTTGTTAGTTATAAAATAAATAATTTGAAGGAAAGAAGCAAATTGTTAATCATTTAATGATAATTATAAATTAACCAAAAAAAATCTTACCAAAGTAAAGCCTCCGCCATAGTTATTAAAAAAAAAAAGCAACTCTTTTTTACATTTTTTTTATTTTAAGGAAATGACATGTTATTTGCCTTTTTAACATAAAAAATTAAAAATTAAAATTTGTAGTATTGAAAAAGTTACTTTAAAAAAATAAAATTCAACTTCTCCAGGTCATTGAAACCCTGATAATTCATCAAATTTGGCCAGTTCAAGATGGGTCAAAATAGATACACCAAGTTGATTGCATAAGTGATCCCATTAGAGATATGGACCAGTTTAAGTGCCCCATCACCAGGTCACCTGATCGGGTTTAATAACTATTTAGAGATATTTAACCTTAAATATCGGAGTTTGTAAGCCGTATACTTTCATTAATGGCTAACATTGATTATTTGTGGGTTTTATAGAAATTGGATAGGGTTAGAAAAAGTGAAAAGACAAAAATATGGAAGGAAATCAAATTTTTCTAATTTCATAAACTGTATGAGTTCTAAACACATAATGCATTAGTAAAATTTTAATGAAGAGGGAACATTATAATTTAGGGTCAGTTCGTTGGATGATTTAATGCTCGAAATAGTAATTATGTTGGTTTCGATTCTTTCAATGTGTTATCGAAATATGTTACTATGTAATTACATTTACTTTACCCTTTCTTTTCTCTTATAAATATTATTTTAATTTTAGTGTTTCTTAGGTTGTTCTTCCGCTAGGTATTATTTCATTTGTAAGTACTTTGTTCATTTTCACCAATGTATTCTATGTTTGATGTTAGAATTTTATTAATTAGATTACTTTTGTTAGTGTTTTGAATTATATGTCTATATTCAATATTGCCATAATTGTATACCTATAATATTGTTTAATTTGTATTCGTTTTGTTACTATTTCAAGTATATTGTTTTTTCATTTACTATTTGCTTTCATTATTTTTATATATTAAGTAGTTAATCGGGAAATTTTATGGTTAATAATACGAGGAAAGTTCTATCAAAATTTATGCTACAAATAAAAATACATATTTCAAAAATATCACAATTGTGAGAACCCGACACAAAGCAAGGGAATTTATCTAGTTGTTTCAAATTTCACATGTTACATGGGCATAACCATGTGGCTTCTTATTATGAATATGCTTGTATATATATATTTGGTGAAGTACATTTTTTTAATAAACTAGAAATTATTTTATGTATTTACTTTGGTTTCGAAGTAAAAAGTGTATAATTTGGTTGTTGGATAAATAAACATGTCCTAAAACCATAAAAAGAAGTTAGCAATTTTGGCCCTTATTAAAAACACAACATATTTAATTAAAAGGAACATTTTAGGATTTTAGGGACAAATAAATAAATATATATATGTTAAGTAGTTTACTTTCCAATTGTTTGTATAACTTTACCTTGTATTAGACTTCAAATCAATTTCAGTTAGCCATTGAACTAATAAAAGTTTAATAGGAAACCATATATTTTGAAGGTAATTATTTTGGTCCTTTAATTTTAATTTTTATATTAAAACAAATATTTTATAGTTTTAAAGCCATAAATGTAAAGGCATTCTCATTGACCTCAGTTATACCTAAGTATATATGTTGCGGTTTGATAAAGCTCATAATATTTTTTGAAAGGAAGCAATTGTGATCTCAAATGAGACCTACTTGGCCAATGACCTTTGGTTTATTGGTATTCGATTCTTTGTGTAGATCGTTTATGTCCCGCTTAAGAGTTGGGTTCAAATTTCAGCTCAATCAAAATAAAGACACTAGTGTGTTGAGGGCTTGTTCCTATGTATGTTTTTGAGGTGACTTGTCCACTTTGTCTTGAAAAAAAAAATAAATAAAAATAAAAATAAAAATAAAAGAATAAAACCTACTTGCATCTATTCATGTCAATGATTATTATATATTTAATTCTAATAGTTATAATTTGAAGCCTGATAATCAAATAACATCGCAGCCATGCAAAGAACAATGTTGATATGGTTTTGATGCCATTGACTATTAATGATCTTGCAGAACGGAACAAGGTTTAACTGATAATGTACCTTAAACTGGTTTATCTGCAGGGTTCTACCATTCGGGCATAATGAACACACACAGCGTTCATGAAGGAGAAGACTGTTGGGAAGTGACCAAGAGATGTCACAATGGCTTCACCATTGCAATGAACAACAAGAAATACCTAATTGATATTGGTGAGTTGAATTTTCTGATGTGCAAGGCTAGTGAGAATCCTCAGCTCACTCCAGCATCCTCACTACGCACCGCACTAATCTCAGTCTTCGATGATCCAATGATCTATAAGTCCTCTCCTGCACAAGAACAACTTGGTGTGGAGGACTACATTGCATATGCTCGGTTCACGGTGTCAGGCCATCTATTGCAGTTTTTGATACAATCCGAGATGGGCAACTTGATTGTGTATTTGTGTATCCTTCCCCTCTGCATTCAAGAAGACAAATGCAAGATCTTGTTGAGCATACGAAGAAACTTCTTGTGCATGAAAGTCGGACATAAACTAAAGAACCTGATGCTTGAGTTGGAATTGGAACCTCTTCAAACATTGAAATCATAATGCATGTCATTTTAAGGCTGTTAAGATGAATACTGATTAGAGCCTATACAAGTAGCAGAACTGTCTTAGCTCATGTCTCCATGAATTTGGTCAAGTATGCAGTGTTAGCATTGGAACTATAAGCTAGATGGGATAGAAAGGTAATGAATCGTTTGTGTTTGTTTGAGTTGCATTTGAAGATGCTTTAATAATTCTGTTACTATGTTTGTCTATAATGCTTGTATTAGTTTAAATGTTGTTTGTGTATGCTATTGTAGCACCATGCTGGCTTGTCGGTCAGATGTTTGCTTAAATGCCTGGTACTTTGAATGAATGAATCAGTTGACTGGTTTTATGACAAAGACATTGTGTGTTCTTCTTCTTCATCACACATTGAAATTCACTGAGTACTAAAAGTCAGTGGGTGTGAGTGAGTGTTACAGAGCAAATGTCTTCCTCCTCTTCAGCAAAGGATGCTGATGTACCTTACTTCAAAGGTGAAAACTACAACCTTTGGGCATTGATGATGAAGACTATGTTTAGATCAAAGGATCTATGGAAGCTAGTTGAGAAAGGGATCAGTGAATAAGGAGATGCAACTAGAATCAATGAAAGTCTCAAGAAGGATGGCATGGCCATGTACATGATCCAGCGTACCCTTGATCCTAGAATACTGGTAAGGATATCTAAAGCAAAGACAACAAATGAGGCATGGGACATCATAAAAACAGAATTCCAAGGAGATTCAGACAATTCAAACATACAACTACATGCACTTCAAAGAGAGTTTGATGTTGTTAAAATAAAGTATGGTGAGAGTTTCCAATACTTTATAAGCAGAGTCCTGGACATTGTATATCAAATCAGAGTGTTGAAGCAAGATCTTCCTCAAAAATCAGTGGTATCTAAAATTCTTAGAAGCTTGACTCCCAAATTTTCACAAGCTGTACACTCAATCATTGAAGCAAAAGACTTGAACACATTGACAGTTGAGCAATTAAGTGGCTCATTGAAGAACCATGAAGCAATTCTTAATATTAAAAGCACTCACCTTGAAGGGGAAAAAGCTCTACATCCTGGTCGAGGATCTCTGCATTACTTTGATGGTCCCAACAGAGGTGGAAGAGGACGAGGTCGCCACTCTCTCAGAGGACGGGGACGCGGGTGCGGCAGGAGTATTGAAGCTAGCCGTATGGAGCCTGGTCGTGGGGTAGAATCCAGCAAGTAATACAAGGGTGTGCAATGCTTTATCTGCAAGAAATTTGGCCATGTTAAAGCCTAATGTTGGTATAGAAACAAAGAAGCTAATGTTGTAAAGAAGAAGAAGAAGAAGAAGAAGAAGAAGAAGAAGAAGAGGTTGCATTCATGGCAATGAGTGAAGAACCAAAGAAGACAGGAGGTATTTGGCTCATCAATAGCAGTTGCTCTCATCACATAACAGGTGAGAAGGATTTATTTCAACATATTGAAGCTACCCCAAGTCGCTCAATCACAATAGGAGATGGAAAAGCTCTCAAGGTTGAAGGTATTGGCAAGGTAGCTCTTTGTTCAAGCAAAGGAAAGCTCACCATTCTGAATGATGTCTAGTTTGTACCAAACTTAGCTCACAACTTGGTAAGTGTTGGACATATGATGGATTCTGGTTTTGATATAGAATTCACAAGAGGTGTTTGTAATATCAGAGAGATAGAATCCAAAGCAAGAATTGCACAAGTCAGCATGACAAATAACAGACTATTTCCTTTAGAAGCTGATGATGTTATCTTTGCAAATGTAGCTCGAAATGAAGATGATGCCTCTAATCTCTGGCATAAGAGATATGGACACATAAATTTGAAGAACCTGAAGCAGTTTTTTGAACAAGAACTGGTGTTTGGTTTACCAAACATCACTAGTCTACATCCATGTGAAGCTTGTTCTCAAGGTAAGCAAGCTCGAATTGAGTTTCCCAAAGGTCAAGCAAAGCGCTCATCAGCACCACTAGAGTTAATTCATGCCGATCTTATTGGTCCAATCAAAACAACATCTATAGGAGGTAATTCATACTTCTTCTTATTAACTGACGATTACTCAAGGTACAGTTGGGTATATTTCATACAGAGAAAATCAGAGACCTTTCATCAGTTCAAACAATTCAAACTATTGGTGGAGAAGTAGTTCTCAACTCTAGTGAAGGTCTTACGCACAGATCGCGGTGGTGAGTGGTGAGTTTACATCCCAAGAGTTTGAAGCCTTCTGCAAACTCAACGGAGTTCATCACCAGTTAACAGCTCTGCGAACGCCCCAACAAAATGGCGTCGTCGAGCGCAAAAACAGAATGGTGACTGAGATGGCGCGCACCATGCTAAAGGAGATGCAATCACAGTACTAGGACGAGGCAGTGGCCACCTCTGTGTATATTCTCAATCATTCGGCAACATCAGCACTGAAACTCAGAACTCCATCTGAAGCTTTGACTGGAATGAAACCAAGAGTGGACCATTTCAAGATCTTTGGTTGCCTAGCTTATGTGTACATCGACCCGCAGCAGAGATTGAAATTTGACTTCAAGTTATGGGCGGGAATCTTCATTGGCTACTATGATCGTTCGAAGGCCTATAAGATCATTGATCTCGATTCTATGCGTGTACACGTCAGCAGGGATATCCGGTTTTTTGAAGAGAAGCCATGGAATTGGTCAAGTGTTGCTGACTCGGATGCATTAAATTATGAACCATCACGTGAAGAAGGTGTGACTAATTCAAATGAAGAAGTGGAGGTATCTTCGCCGTTCGATCAGAGTGATAGACGGCTCAATGTACAGCAAGAAACATCTCTTCATCAAGATGCAGAGACTTCCATAACCGGAGAAGATGGTGGTGCTCCGATGAGGTATAGAAAAATTACTGATATCTATAACTCGTGTTCTCTTGCCCTTTCAGTAGGAGACCCTACCTCCTATGAAGATGCTGCAAAGAGTGAGAAGTGGATTATGGCCATGAAATAGGAGATGAATGCAATCAATAAAAATCAAACTTGGCAGTTAATTATCTTACCGGAGGGGAAGAAGGCGATTGGCTTGAAGTGGATTTTCAAGTCAAAATTAAGTCCTGATGGCACTCTACTAAGGAAAAAAGCTTGCATCGTGGCTAAAGGATATTCACAGCATGAAGGGATAGACTTTGAAGAAGTCTTCTCTCCAGTCCCTAGGTTGGAGACTATACGATTGTTCTTAGCTATTGGTGCTCAAAAGGAATGGAAAATCTTTCAATTGGATGTGAAGTCCGCATTCCTAAACGATGATCTCAAAGAGGAGGTATTTGTGCTACAGCCAGAGGGATTTATTGTCAATGGAAGAGAAGAACAAGTGTACCGACTCCATAAAGCTCTATACGGACTTCGTCAAGCACCCAGAGCTTGGTATAGTCGTATAGATACTCAATTTACTCAAATGGGTTTCATCCGCAGCAATAACGAACCCACTGTGTGCACTAAGAGACAAGGTAACTCTGATGTCCTCCTACTTTGCCTATACGTAGATGATATTCTATACATGGGATCTCCAGAAGAATTGTTGATTGAATTCAAGGAAACTATGATGAAAACATTCGAGATGTTTGATTTGGGACCGATGAGGTATTTTCTCGGCTTGGAGGTTATACAAAGGAAAGGTCAAATATTTGTTTCTCAGCAGAGATATGCAGAGAATCTTCTACTTAAAATTGGGATGAAGAATTGCAAGGTGCTTGACACTCCGATGAACTCAAATGAAAAGCTCCACCTACATGATAACTCCGGTGAAACAAATCCACAAAGATAACGAACAATGGTTGGAGGTTTGCTTAATCTCACACATACGCGACCTCATATTATGCATGATGTATCTGTTGTTTCTCGTTTCATGCATTCTCCAAGTATGCATCATTTAGGAGTTGTTAAAAGAATCTTTCGTTACATTACGAGAATGATTGGTTATAGAGTTCATTATAAAAGGAAAGAAGATTTCAAGCTATTAGGTCATTCAGACAGTGATTGGGGAGGTTCTCAAGATGATCGGAAAAGTACAATAGGGTGGGTATTTTCCCTGGGTTCCGGGGCTGTCGCATGGTGTTCAAAGAAACAGCCGATCACTGCATTGTTAAGCACCGAAGCTGAATATATTTCATTGACAGCTGCTGCCTGCGAGGCTGTTTGGCTCCGGAGATTGCTAGAAGATTTAAATGAAAAGCAAGTTGATTCAAGTGTGATCTTCTGTGACAATAGATCAGCACTTTCAATTGCGAAGAATCCAATACTTCATGGGCGTACAAAACATATTGATACGGGTTTTCATTTTATTTGCGATCTTATGAAGGATGACTTAATTAATGTGATGCACTGCAGCACCGATGAGTAGTTGGCCGATGTTTTCACCAAAGCTTTGCCCATAATCAAATTTGAGATGTTCCTTGAAGGTCTCGGTGTTGATGAATTCTCTGATCAAGGGGAGTGTGTTGAGATGAATACTGATCAGAGCCTATACAAGTAGCAGAATTGTCTCAGCTCATGTCTCCATGAATTTGGTCAAGTATGCAATGTTAGCATTGGAACTATAAGCTAGATGGGATAGAAAGGTAATGAATCGTTTGTGTTTGTTTGAGTTGCATCTGAAGATGCTTTAATAATTCTGTTACTATGTTTGTCTGTAATGCTTGTATTAGTTTAAATGTTGTTTGTGTATGCTATTGTAGCACCATGCTGGCTTGTCGGTTAGATGTTTGCTTAAATGCCTGGTACTTTGAATGAATGAATCAGTTGACTGGTTTTATGACAAAGACATTGTGTGTTCTTCTTCTTCATCACACATTGAAATTCACTGAGTACTAAATGTCAGTGGGTGTGAGTGAGTGTTACAGAGCTTGATCTATATACATTCGATCCTATCAAAGGCATCCTTTCATTATTGTGTGACTATAATGAGACTATTCATTTGAAATTGATTCAAGGGAATTGTTAGCTATTCTTATTGAGAGCAAAGAGAACTAGTTTTCTTGATCAATGTATAATATCTATCTCTGCAAATATTTAAAGAGGAAATGGAAGAGATGATAATCTATAAATTTTCAGAGTTGCATGTTGAATGCAAAGCTATTATTATTCATTCACAGCTAATAAAGAATCTGAAAATTGCTCAATTACTGCTACTTTTTGTATCCCATCATTTGGTAACTGATCAACAAATAGTCATTAAATGGAAATTAAAATCTCATCAAATAAGAACTATTCAATTATAAAAGCCATGCAAAATCAATTGAAACAACTCATTAACACCTCACCACCCATTAAAACCACCACAAATATTAATTCATATCACCATCACTCACAGTCCTCTATCTATACAACACCCCACCAACTTCCAAACTCCCCACATCTCCTCAAAAGCAAAATCCAAAGTAACAACCATGGCCTTTTTGAAGGGCTTTGTAATGGTGGCACTTAAGGTAATGATTATAGTACTACTTCATGCAGGCTCTTCTCAAGCTCACACCACCAAGAAAGCCATTGCCGTCGGTGGGTCATGCGCCAGCTCCTGCACATTCATCCGAGCATCATCATCATCATCATGATGGTTACACTCCATCTCCTGCTCCTCACACCACTCCTTCTCATCACGATGGTAATACAGGGCAAACTCCGGCACCATCACAGACTAGTGCGGTGGATCTCAGGGCGGTGCCGTTGGTCGGAGTGGCCGCTGCTGTTAGTGTTCTAGTCTCTTCTGTGATGATGTTTTGAAGTTCCTGTGAACGTTGGTGCAGTGTGTATTTCTTTTCATATGAGTTTCTTATAATAATGATGTCTTTTTGTGCTGGTAAAGTTGTTATCTGTGTTATTATGAATAAAATACTAGCGGAGATTTATTTTCTTGTGACTTTATATATATGGTGTTTATTTATCTATTTTTGTGGGAATGCACGGTTCTTTCTTTTTAATATTTCTTCTAATTTTTTTTTAAAATTACAATCAAGTGGATAAATCAGAAAATTTCTTGAATACTGAAGGTAATGTATGATTTCTTTTCCATATGAACAATTATTTGTTGTTTTGGGCATTTGACCTTTATACGTTTTATGATTTTTTTTATTAGTCCTTTTTTAATATTAATGTAGTTTATTCATTTTTCTTATATAAATCTAAGCTTCAATAGATTCATTGCTCTAGAACGGGAGGATGTATGTCAATGATTCATGCCTGAACGCGGCAATACAAGAAACAAGAGACTAACAAGTTTCATACAAAACATGGGAAGACATGAAAGTACTCAGAAGAAGTGCGTCATATGAAGGCAAACCAAAGCAGAACAACAATTAATTGGAGTAAGTCTGTACATCAGTGAAGAAAACAAAGAAGGATATTGAGAGGGATGTTTTGGATAGTGGGAGAAATAGATCATCATCTTTTCCTTTCTAATGAGGCAATTAGTGATTTAAGAAGCAAGAGCAATTGCTGCTGATCTTTAATGGATTTGCAAAGCAATTCTATGTATTTCATGGACTCATGAGGAAGGAGGCCTGACATGAAGAAGGGAAGGAGTTGAGAGTGTGTGACCTCCATGAGCTCCATTACTTTGTCCAACCATCTCTCTGTTTCTTCTCCTTCTTCTTTGCCTATACTCTCTACAGTGTTTAGTAGTGGTAGTAGTTCTCTTTCCTCTTTCTGGAAGTGCTCTTTGCAGTGGTCCTATTCATGATCCCCAACCAAACCAAAAAAAAAGAAAGTTCAATGTATATGCTTGAAAAACTAAATAATCTTGCAATGGAGTCTATTGAAAGATCACATACTTTGCTTAATTGTGACCTATAATTAGAATTTGTAAAGAAGGATTTGTTTTTTTTTTAAAAAAAAAAAATATTGTTGAAACACTGATTGATCAACCAGCAGTTTCAAAGAGCTAAAACATGCGTGAGTGATTGATTATTTTGTAAGAAAGGAGCTAGATATAGAAATTAGCATATGAACTCTGAGGAAAACCAGAGAAAGCCATAAGCACAGAAGTAAATGATTCATTAATTCATGGATCATTCTCAAATCATGCAACAAAATTTCATCTTCCTAAACACATAATAACCAAGTTAATACTGTGTCATTTCAGGGTCAGGATGGCCGGAATGAGGATAAATTGATCATATAAAGCTGACTAAAGCATAACAAAAGTTGGTAGTGAACCTGGTGAAAATTTTTTTGCTATACCTACTCTCTTCTTTGTCAAACATAATCATAAAATTCATATTGGGGTTAATGTCCACTTTTATGAACACACTGTTATTTAAAACTTATATCATCTACATTTCCCTACAGAAACCATGTGAAACTAGACACAGTGAAATATATGTATATGAAAGAAACCACAAAATTAAGTAAACAAACAAAGTAAAATTATCTTATGCATATATGTCTCTATTTTAAGGTGGTGTTTAATAAATTATCCATTAATAATCATGGCTAATCACAACATTCATGTTGGGGCCCATGTCCACTCTTATACCTTGTAAATTTCCCAACTTATATGCCTCCCTATATTCAAATAATCACTATCATAAAGAAAAACTGAAAGACGAGAAACTAGATAGAGTGAAATCCACCCATAAAAAAAAACTACAAAATTAAATAAACAAAGTAACAAACAAACATATAAATATATATATTGTTATGAGTAAGATTATTATAAATGAGTAATTAACAAGCAAAGTATATTATATGGACCAATGGAAGATTGCATTGATGTTACTGAGCTTGAAAGCCGAGGAAAGGCCATAACTTTTCAAAAAGCCGCACCATCAGATAGCAAAACAAATGCATGCATGCATGACCCCAGGCTAAAACTTTAAATCAATGGATTGAAGAAGACAAGGCTGAGATCATCTACCAACCTGCAAGGTTTTCAAACGCTGTGAAAGATTCAGCATGGCTTCCTGGTAGCACGGCGCCTTCGGCCCCATCGCTATCACTGACTTCATGTCCTCTTTGATCCCATTCATCATCGGCAGCTCCTTCGCATGCTCTCCATATGCCACCCCACATAATCCTAATTAGACTTAAAATTAATTAGTTAAACAACAAATTAACCTTATAATTAACAACCAAAACCACCGAGATGAACATGTTTAGGATCTAGGGATTGATGAGGCGGTGAAGTACCTCGGTCCTCGGCAGCCCGTTCCAAGAGAGGGAAAAGGAATCGCTCCTCCATCTGGGCGTGCTCCAGCATTATCTCCACAAGCTCTGCATACCTCCTTCCGGCGGCGATCCTCCCTCCCCCGCCACCGCTGGCAATCTCCTCCGCCCACCGTGCCACCCCCTCAAGATGCCGCTCGATGCTACGGTGCTGTAAACCCACAGAATTTGCTAACTCCGCTGCTACCGATAAGCGATCAGTTCCATTCTCCGCAAGGGATGGAGGTCCAGGGAATGTGGAGTCGATGTAGCGGAGGATCATGTCGGCGGATCCAGAGATGCTCTGAGAGCCGCAGCGGAGGACAGGGTGGCGGAGGATTGGGGATTCCGAGGGGATGAACTGGAAGGTGGAGTTCTTGTAGAGGAGAGAGACGCGGATCCTGGCGGCGATTGGGCAGGACTCGGATCCGAATAGCTGGAAGGTCATCGTCGCCGGCACCGTAGACGATGATCGGCGGGGAGGTGGCGATGATCGCTTAGGTTTAGGAGCGCAGTTGCCCATTGTTTAGAGATGGAGAGGGAGATGGAGTTTTGAAATTTATTATGAGGAAATGGAGGTGTTTAATGTGAATTGATGGAATCAAGGGCGGTGTTTTTGGGGGAAGAGATGGAGGAGCTCTCATAGGCATTGCCTGCGAGTTAAAAGGCGGGAACTCATTCTAGATATCCCTCGGGATCTGGGACATCGAAATGGATGGATGGGATTATATCATGGGCGTTGAAGAGATGAGATTCATCAGTTGCTAGTTCTTTTAGTTTGGACAGGGAGCCTGCTTCAATTTTGAGGCCTGGTCCATTATAATGATTAATATTATGATTATTTTATTTTATTTTATTTTTATTTTAAATGGAAGTAAATTAATTTAATCTATTCTTATCCTATTTTAGTGTTTTGTACTATGTATCATTTTACATATTTTCTAAGTGGCTCGGTAATAATCAAGATAAAAAAAGCATTAATAAGAAAAAGTAACAATAGCAAAAAAAATTTAGTTGAAATCACTTTTTGATATGGTAAATAAGATTTACTGTCAAAAGGTTTTTGATCCAGTGATATTAGCCCCACTGTGAAAAAAAATCTTGCTGTGAAAAGTTCAAGTTCTGCTATACGTAATGATAGTAATAGATCTCTGCAATGATTTAAAAACCGGACTGGACCAGCCGGTTCAGCGTTCAATCGGTTCAACCGGGAACCGGCTGGTAAACCAGTCCGGTTAGTCACCCCAAACAATAAATAACCAGACCGGCCGGTTCAACTGGTTCAATCGGTGAACCGGTGAACCCCGGTTGGACAGGACCGGATGATTTAAATTATTTAATTAAACCAAATCCAAGATTTCAAATGATTTAATGGTCCCATTGTCCCAAAACGCAAGATATCAACCATTAAAGCCGGTCCAAAAAATCAAAGCAAAGGCAAAGAATCAAAATTCAAAAACCAAAAAACAAGATGTCAAGTTGCCAGCTGCTAAAATAGTAATCATATTATCATTAATTCATCATAGTTAAGTAACTACTTAACTTATAGTTTTACACTAATTAGTATTAAATTATTAAAGTTAAAGTGTTAAACACTTAAAGTCTTGAAGCTTTGAACTAAACTGAAGTACTGAACACTCACATGACCTAAAAAAACAAAACTCTTTAGTCTTCTCCATCCGAACCATCTCCATCAGCCGACCATCCCACGATCTCTCTTCCGTGAAGCCGACGGCCGACTTTCTCTTCCTCTCCGTCGTGAAGCCAACAACCGACTTCCTTTATCTTCATTTTTAGCCGACGGCCGTGATCTCTCCTATACTAGGTAACCAGTTATAATGGTGTTCTAATTGATGATTTTACAAAGTCATTTGATTGGTCATAATAACACTAGTTATCTGGTTGGGATATTCATATTTGCCACCATTTAATGATAACATTAACATAACAAGATGGCCTCAATTTTTCTTAGTTTCAAGCATTGGGCCATATTTAATTATTTATATATAATCACTAATCAGTAAGAGGATAGCTCACTAGCTCAGTGCTCATTTATCAATTCTCTTGTGTGTTTGTATGTGATGCAGGATTTTGGCTTTTTATTTTTTTTACTTAAAAAGTTTGCCTTCTTTTAGTTTTAGTATTATAGTCTTTATAGATTTATTGGTGCTGATTTCTTGGTATCTTGAAATGGTTCTTGCAATGTGATTTACAATTTTAGAGTGTTTCATTTAATTTATTTTAGCCTAATTTGGTTGAATTACATTGTTTTGCACATTTTAGCCTAATTATTGTTTTTGCCATTAACTTCGTTCATATTTTGTTATTTTAAAGTTTGCTTTTGAATGGTTTTTTTATTTGTTCCATTTGTGAAAGTTGGACATTAGGACTTGGCAATTACATTTTGGGAATGGAAGAAACTCATGGCAGCACAACACCATCATCAACTTCGACACCATCAAGTCAAAATTCATTTGAGCAGTCTTCTAAATCTATTCGTTCAAAATCTGATCCAGCATGGGCTTGTATCAGTGAATCAAGAAGTAATGATGGGAAAAATGTTCATCTGTAATTTTTGTGCTAAAGTAGTGAAAGGTGGAGGCATTCATAGGATGAAAATGCATCTTGCCAGCCAAAGGAGTGAAATTGGGCCGTGTAAGAAAGCTCCCATAGATGTTTGCCATAGATTTCAAGAAAATTTAAAGGGCTTTCAAGCACAAAAAATGGTCAATGAACGGGAAACAATAAATCCATTTGGGCCTAGTATGCATCCATTTGAAGGTGATATGGAAGGTCAAGATAGTGAAAGTCTTCAAGATAATGTGCCTAGTGATTTATCAAGGAAAAAGAAAAAAACAGGAGTTGCATCTTATTTTCCTAGTGGTAGTAAAGTTGGATCACAACCCACAATCAAGGCGGCATTACAAAACAAAGAAAGGTGGCATGAAGTGAATTTAGCTATCGCCCGATTTTTTTTATGATGCTTGCATCCCAATGAATGCTTCAAATTCTTTTTATTTCCAACCAATGATAGATGCTATATAGCATGTATTGGTTTGGGATACAAAGGTCCTACGTATCATGCTTTGTGAACCAACTTATTGGAGGAGTCAAAGAAAGAATTGCAATTACTTGTTGACACTTATCGAAGTAGTTGGGAAGAGTGTGGATGAACAATAATGGGAGATGGTTGGAAACATATTCGACAAAGATCTTTGATTAATTTTCTTGTGTATTCTCCGAGAGGGATATCTTTCATCAAATCAATTGATGCATCGGACCTAATTTCTGATGCTCAAACTCTTTGCAATTTGTTTGCTGAGATTGTGGAGATTGTTGGTTGGCAAAATGTTGTTCATATGATCACAGATAATGCAGCTAATTATAAAGCTGCAGGAAGATTGCTTAATGAGAAGTATCCCAATATCATGTGGACACCTTGTGCAGCTCATTGTTTGAATTTGATATTGAAGGATATTGCCAAAATGCCACACATAGAGAATTTAGCACAGCATGCCTCTTCTATTACTGTTTTTGTGTATAATCACAAATGGACTTTGGGTTGGTTAAGAAATATAAAAGGCTGGACAGAGATTCTTTGACCTGGTGATACTTGTTTTGTCACAACTTTTATTGCTTTGAAGAGTCTTCATGATCATAAATGTGATTTGAAAGCTATGATTACTTCTAGAGACTTTCTTGGTTGGAGTGGATCTAAGACAAAAAAAAGCAAAAGAAGTTCAAAATATTGTCTTAGATAATCAATTTTGGAATGATTGCTTAATAGTTGTCAAAATTGTGTCTCCACTAGTACAATTGCTAAGCATTGTGGATTCTGATAAAAGACCTTCTTTGGGTTATGTTTATGAAGGAATGATCAGAGCAAATAAAGTTATAAAGGAGACTTTTATATATGTAAAGAGATTGTATTAACCTTATATCTCAATTTTGGAAGAAAGACGGGAGCGTCAATTGCGTCAAGATATTCATGCTGCTGCATTTTGGTTGAATCCAATCTTTTAATATGATAAAGACTCTATTTTCCAAGCACCGGATGTCATGGATGGGTTTATAACTATAATCAACAACCCTCATATTACACCGAACCATAACAAAATGATAACTGAATGTTCTACATTTCGAGAGCGGCTGGGTAGTTTTGGAAATGCTCTAAGCCAATCTTCTAGCAAAAATACAAGGCCAGGTATAATAGTATACTAATAAAAAATTAGCTAAGTTTTACATTGTCATCAATAACATGAAATTTGTTCTATTTTTCATGTAGATGAATGGTGGAGGTTTTTTGGACATAGTGCTCCTAATTTACAAAAGTTGGCTATAAGAATTCTTAGTCAAACATCTTCATCGGGTTGTGAAAGAAATTGGAGTGTGTTCGAGAGAATCCACACAAAAAGGAGGAATAGGTTGGAGCATGAAAGATTAAGTGATCTTGTCTATATACATTACAACCTTCGTTTGAAGAATAGGTATGTAACTAATTTATATGTTTCTCATTTATTTAATTGCTTTGAGAACTTATTGGTTAATTTGGCAAATTGTTTTCTATTTGTAGGAACTTCAACAAGAGCAACTCTCTAGATTCTATTGATTATGAGTGTATTGACAAGATTGATTCTTGAGTTGTGGAGAATGAGCCTTCAAGGGAACCCGAACTTAATCTTGATGAGTTTGAAAATATGGTTGCTCAACAAGATAGGGCAAGAACAAAGAGGAGGGCAAAATGAAGGTATCCGTTATATTAATTGTTAGGACTAAGTAACTAATATGATTGCAATTTGCAACTTAATTTATGTTCTATTTAATGTTAATTACTTACAAACAATATATTTTTTGATAGATACACCAAATTGTGATGATGAGGATGTGTTGGTGGTTCAAGATGGAATTAATTTTTCATCCTTTGATGTCAACCAAGGGAATGAGGGAGATGAAATTCATGGAAATGATGATAATGAATGAGACAAGTGAATATGAGATTCATAATTCATGAGAATAGTGTCTCCTTTTATTTTTCTTGCTTGTGTTTCAATTTGGTGGAGACATGACTTTCTTGTGTTGTCGTATTGTATTTTATTTTATTTCTTATCCATGTGGACTTGTTGGATTACATTTTGGTTTTTGGAGAACATAAGTCTTTTTTTTTTTTTGTTGTTAATGTTGGTGTTGTTGTATGCTTGTATTTTGTTGTTGTTGTTGTTGTTGTTGTTGTTGTTGTTGTTGTTGTTGTTGTTGTATAAGTATACTTGCATTTTATTTCATTCCTCATTTTTGAATGATATTGTTGATGTTGGTGATGATGTTGTTATTTTGCAATATGTAATTTTGTTATTTTTTGAATTATTTTTTTACTTATTTTTAATTATTTTTTATTTTTTTATTCAAAAAATATTAAATCTAGGTGAACCGGCCGGTTCAACCGGAACCGGTTGTCTAACCGGTTCGACAACCGGTCCGGTTATTAAAACATTGGATCTCTGTTGCTGATTTATAGCCCACACTTTTTGTCACTGGGTGAAACCAAACTGTGGACCCCACTCTTTTAAATTATCTTCCTGTTTATTTTTTTTAATTTAATTAGTTTCTTTCAAAATTTTATCTTATCCTTTCATAACCATCCACCCACGTTTTGGGCAACCTCCCACTTGCGTGATCTTTTAAATTTTAATAAAAGGGAAACTTCGCAGTCTTCTCCCTATCATCTCTATAGCGTTGTGGTGGGAGAATCGAGAGGTTCTCTTGTTCCCGATTGTCAAACGAGGATCCCAGCGACTTCCAAATTCAAGGTTAGGCTATCATCTGTTTTTTTTGGTGCCTTGTGGTTGTCTTGTTAGACGGTGTGGGGTGTTGTTGGTGTTGTATGTTAGAGGTTCTTTGTATGTAGGTTCTTCTTGTTCTTTTAAGTTCTTCTGTTAAATATGGCTTTATAGTTTTAATGCTAGTGATGTTTCATTAGATATGTATGCCTTTATGTTAGTACGGATCTGATGACTATCAAAGCATAGTTTTCCTTTTTATGGTGTTAGCAATCCCAACTTTCACTTTTGATGGTTGTGTGTGTGTGTGTGTTGTGTACACATGTATATATGGATGCTGTTGTGTATGTAGATGTATATTTTATCCTTCAAGGGTTACTTAGTAATGTTTTAGCAATTTAATTATCTTCTTGTTGCACTATGCTGTTTGGGTTAGGATGTGCAGTGTTTTAATTGAGGTCTTATGTTATCAAATAATATTTATTTCTTGATCCTTTATAAGAATAGTTGTTATATTTAAAATCCAAGAATCCTAGTTAACTTGTAAAGTTAGGGTTATTGAACTGATTTTATGTCTATAGGTTATTTTGTGGAGAGTTAAGTGGGAGTCAATTTGGATTTTTGGGGATTTAGCGAATATCAGGTAAGTATCCCACATATAAATCTGTTTATATGTGTACACTCTAATTTTTGAATATTTGGGATTTTTTTGAGAAGTATACTGTTTTTATTTATTTGTATTTTAAATCATTTATTTATTATTATTTTTGGATTTATTTTAAAATCCATTTAAATATCACGTTAGTGATATGGTATTTTGGTTTATATTTACTTAAAGATTTAATATCTGTTTAAAAGTTCTGTAACTATTAAATGTTGATTTATTTAAACTTTGAATTTATTATGTACTTTATTTAAACATCCGGATTATATCATTCCTGAGTTTTATTTCATTTGTTAAATTCAGATAGTTTAACTTTTGAATTTCGGATATTATATTTAAAATCTGAATTTTTAATTTATTTCATTAAATTCAGGATTTCTAATTTTTGAATATCAGTTACTTAGTTAATTTATGATTATTTCACGTATTTAAATTTTAGATTTTCTATTTTTTGATTTTGGGTATTTTATTTAATTTTTATTTAGCCAATATTATTATTTTTATTATCTGTTAATGTATGGATTCTATTAATTGGTTTATTTTGATATGACAAAAAGGGATCATGTTACTGTAAATTCTTGTAATTTGCCCGATTGGCTTATTGTTTTGTCAACATGAAGTATTTTGACATAGAAACTAGTCCCCAATTAACTATGCAATAACCATGTCATTGGGGGTTAAACACTAACCGTGTCGACACGTATTTTGTTATAAAAACTATAGTTTCCCACCGCTTGCCGTCGGTGAAGAATATCGGCCTTTGATAATTTTGGCTCGTGTCACCGAGGGTAAAAATATGGCTTTTGATAATTTTGTCTCGGGTCACAGATGGTAAATATATGAATTTTGCGAATTTTTTTTTGGCAATAGTTGTTTGGGGGACCTATATGCTTAATTTTTGACATCTATTTTATGTGAATTAAATTTGTATTGTTGGTTTTGCAAATTGTCAAATTATGATTTTTGATAAATGATCCCTATATTTTTAGTGGGTGCTTACTGGGTTGTCAAGCTCATAAATTTTGTTGATATTTTTTTTTTCAGATCAAGGGTAGAGGTCAGTTTCGGATAGCTTAGCAGGGATCGTTGGGCCACCATCAATCTTATTAGCATGTAATAAGTCCCGTTTGTTGTGGGCATAGGTTTTATTTAAATAAACTTGTATTGACTGTGCAAACATTTAGTTTGTTTTTTTAGTATCGAGCTCTATTCTCGTTTCTAGTTTCGCTCTCTGTTAGATGTTTTGTGTTTTGTTGAGAACAGGTTTTGAGGCCTTGCATGCCTACTGGGCCTCGGCTTGGTTGGTGTGTAGCCGTTTGTCAGTGCACTGGGCCTGGTGAGCCAGGTTCGGGGCGTGACAATAAACGTCCACCTCCTAGACAAATGAACTAACGTCGAATTCACTTGTAGTAGGGGTACAAAGGCCGAATTTTTTTGTGAGGGTTAAAAAAAATTTTAAAGAGAGCTAAAATTTTTTTTAGAGGACAAGTAAAAAGTGAGTGAGGCAAATATTTGATTTTTATCAATATTTTTCTAAAACTATACTTTTTTTTAAATAGCATATATAAATTTTTTTTAAAAAATCTAATTATTGAACAATAAATTTAAAAAAAACTGTTACTATATAACCAATTTATTAAATGTCAAAAGGTTAAACTAAAAAATTTTATAAATTTTTTTAAACTATAATATTTTTAGCCTATATATTAATTTGTAAAAAAACCAACTCATCAAACAATAGATTCTTACTTAAAAAAGAAATTATATAAATCAATTTATAACCAGGGGCCATGGCCCTCTCCGTCTCCCTTAGCTCCGCCCTAACTTGTAGGATACGCTCACACTCTTATTGTGATTGTTAGACTACTTAAAAAAGTTTTGATAAATGACAAACACTATTATTTTTTCTCAAATGACATGACAAAGCCAATCACCATCTCCTCTCGATAAATCAATTCTCTCAATCTTTTCAGTTATAATTTATAATAATTTATAGCTTTCTTAGATAAAAGCTTCACATTAGACTGACACAGTCAACGGTAAAATGTATTGTAATGTGTATATATATAGTAAAAAGATGAAGCTTCTAGCTTATTACTTGTACAAGCTCAATATGTTCGGGCCTTCAAGCACAAATAAGATAAGAGTAAAGCTATTCTTTCCGAATGGGTCACACGAACTTCTCACACGAATGATGTGGATGCCCATGTGGCATCCACATCATTCACAACTTATACTCCAACTTATAAATCATTAAAAAAAAACTTAAAAAAAAAAATCATCCCCTGAACTCCTTCTCTCCTCTCACTTGTGCTGCCACCAACCCCATCTCACCTCCGGTTTTCTCCTCCCGATATCACAGTGCCGCCTTCATCCCCATCTCGCCGCAGGCTTCTTCGATCTCTTGCTCTCCACTCGTGTTTCCCTGTCTTTCAGACGCTTCTACGCCCGACGGTTTTCTCCTCCCGATATCACCGGTGCCGCCACATCCCCATCTCGCCGCAGGCTTCTTCAATCCCTCTCACTCTCCACACATTTTTCCTTTTGCCATCACGGTCTTTCATACGCTTCTACGCCAACCCTCCTCCTCGCAATCTCCATCCCTTTTTTAGATTCCGTTCTAGTTTTTCCGTTATTGCCACTGAGCCTGTAAGAACTTTGTTTTTCTGATTGATGGAATTTTATTTGTGTTTGTTTGTCTGCCTGTTTAGATTTTGTTGTTTAGATGTTTAGCTGGCTTGTTTTGATTGATGGAATTTTATTTGTGTTTGTCTGGTTGTTTAGATTTTGGTAATCAATAAATGCTGGTGTGTTGGTCTCTCAATTTTTAATTTTCTTTGTGTTTGTCAACAAAAATTAGTTGCATAAAAATCTTGAACAATTTTAGATTATAAATTCATCTTATTTGTTTTGAATTTTATTTGTATGGTTTTTTCTTATCATTCAACAATTTTCTTGTATACATCCCATTTTTTATCTCTTCATGAAATTTGATGTTTTTAAAATGATAGTGTTTGCTTAATAAGATATTTATCATGTGTACCATTTTCAATTTCTAGCATAAAAGACATTAATTAGAAGTGGAGTATGCAATCATAATTTGAGATTGTGTTGTTTTGAGATACTTGTGATATTAATTTCATGCATGGTCATGTGTGATTTAATTTGTTATTTTGAGATGCTTGTAATACTAATTAACTATGTAACATTTTAGGTTTTCTTTTTTAGCTCATCATCCAAATCAAAAATATTATGGCAGAATTGAAAAGTGGGTCCTCTGAGCAGTGCATGACGGGAATAGAAACTGGGCCTTCAAATTTAGAAATATTAAACAAAGAGAATGAAGAAATGGTAAACATGGAGGTATTAACATGTGAGAAAGTTGTTCCAAAAGCAGGCATGATGCTTAATTCTGAAGAAGAAGTATACAATTTTTACATTGAGTATTCTCGGCAATAAGGTTTTGGCATTACAAAACGAAGTACAAGATCAGGAGATGATGGAAAATTGAAATATTACACACTTGCATGTGTAAGAAGTGGTAGAAGAATATCTACTGCAAAAAATGCTTTCAACCCAAGGCTATCTACCAAGACGAATTGTTAAGCCAAGATCAATGTTGTAATTGGTAATGATGAACAATGCACTATATCTAGTGTTAAGTTGGAACACAACCATGCACTAAGTCCACATAAATCTCGTTTTTAGAAATGCAATAAAAAAATGGATGGCTATGTGAAAAAGAAGACTTGAATTAAATGATCAAGCAGGGCATAGGCTTTGAGTAAAAAAATTTTTCATTTTTTTAGCGAGTTGAAAGTGGTGGTTATGAAAAATTTAACATATACTGAAAAAGATTACAGAAATTATATTGCAAAAAGCAAAGGCAGCTCAGGCTTGGTGTTGGGGATGCTGAAGCACTTCGCAATTATTTTCTCGTATGCATTAGAGAAATTCAAATTTTTTTCACACGATTGATATAGATGATGAGGGTCGTTTGAGAAATGTATTTTGGGCAGATGCAAGGTTCATAGCAGACATATGAGGCTTTTTGGTGATGTAATATCATTTTGACACAACGTACTTGACAAACAAGTATGATATGCCTTTTACCCCTTTTGTTGGTGTAAATCATCATGGATAGACTATGTTGTTTAGATGTGGTTTAATATCAAAAAGAAGATACGGAAACTTATATTTGGTTGTTCAAAACCTGGTTAGAATGCATGTCTGATAAGGCTCCTAATGCAATTATTACAGATCAATGCATGGCTATTCAAGGTGCAATTAAGGTGGTTTTTCCGAATTCTCATCACCGACTTTGTCTATGACATATAATGAAGAAAGTTCCTGAAAAGCTGGGAGGTTTAACTGAGTATAAAGCAATAAAAAAGATATTAAAAGAGTATCATTTATGAGGTGGTGGATATTCAAGAATTCAAGATATTTGGTTGAAGATGATAAAGGACTACAACATAGAAAAAGAATGAGTGGCTGAATTTTTATTTAAAATCCGTCATCGATGGGCTCCCTGTCTATGTCAAAGGAATTTTTTGAGGGTCTGGGATGTCTACCACGCAAAAGAAGTGAAAGCATAAATGCTTTTTTTGATGGCTATGTTGGTCCAACAATATCTTTAAAGCAATTTGTTGAGCAATATGATAATGCATTGAAAAGTTAGATTGAAAAAGAAAACAAAGCTGATTTTGCTTCTTTTTAACACAAACTTTCATATGCTAACTGATTGTCATTTTGAGAAGCAATTACTAGAAGCCTACACAAATGAAATATTTAAGTTGTTTCAATATGAATTGAAAGGAATGCTATATTGCAATCTTGCACTTATCAATTTAGATGGGCCAGCACATACATTTCAAGTGACAGATATTTTCAGAGGGAAAGAAGGCAGACTTAGAAAACAAGTGGTATTCAATGTTTATCATAATGAAGCTGAGTTTGACATTAAGTGCACATGCCATTTGTTTGAGTTCAAAGGAATTATTTGCAGACATATATGCAAGGTTCTCATTAAAAAGAATTTCAAAGAGCTTCCGCCTCAGTATATCTTACCACGATGGAGAAAAGATATCAAACGTCGCCATACTTATGTGATGAATTGTTATGATGATACAGAAACTTGTGAACAAAAATAGTGACACAATAGCTTATGCTCTCATTTTTCCAAAGCTGCTGAAGTTGGAGCACAATCTATTGAGAAATATTATTTTCTAATGAAATGTGTGGATGAGGCAATTGAGAAAGTGATGGGTAATACAAATTATTGGGATGGTCATCCAAAGCAACTTCTACCACAAATGTTGATGGAAGAATATCATGAACAACACCAATCAATGTCTTCAACCACAAAGTTTCTAACTCCATTAAAAGTGCATACTAAGGGTCGACCACCATCAAAGAGGAAGAAGTCAAAAGTTGAAGAAATAATCTTTAGAAATAAAAAAAAAAAGGTGCTCATACTTTTTTTATATCATTTTTCCAACTCAATGATTATTTTTGGATCTAAAATTAATTTTATTTATTTAGAAAGTGCAATCAAAGGGAAATACACAAACTCCAAAATGACGTTTACAAGAACTCTATACTCAAGAAAGTGTGGTAATATTATGTTCTCTAATATTTATTATGCTATTTTCGTATTGTAAATATAATTTTTAACATTTTTTATTCTAGGTGAATTCAATTCTTTTCCAAAAGGCCATGGATATGCATGTCGATAGCTTTTACTTTACAAAAATCTTGGCAATGATTCTTCTTCACGGGTAACTAGAAAGGTTTAGTCATTTACTTCTTAAATTTGTCAAAACATGTGATTTAGAGGATTAAAAAGTTGATACTATATTTGTGATAGATTATACCATCAACTCATCCGACAATGACTGATAGAGCACATTAGCCGTATGGCCTGTAAAACTTGTTGTGATTCATGAAAGAGAAGTAAGTGTTTTAGTGTTACTTTTTGTTCATGTTTTCTCTAGTAGTATCTTATTTTACATGTCTTAATTTCCATTTCATACCTCTGAGAATACTCTGTTATTTGCTGATCTTACAGATATTATTCATCGATATGTTTCTGCATATATTTTGGCTGCTGATATATTGTCCATTGACAGATGCTCTATTATTAGTTTTGTTGTATTATTAATGTAACAAAATTATTTCTGGCATTGTCCCTTGACAGATGCTGGTTGTATTAATTAAGCTGATTTTGACTTGTTGTTATGGCTGGTTTCTGGCATTGTTGTATCAGTTAATTATGCCTTGTTGTTATGGCTGGTTTCTGACAGATTTTTAATTCCAAATGCAACCAGTTGTATAGTATTATGGAAAGTTGATTCTAAATGTTGATTTTTGGCTGTTTTTTTGTTAATATAATGTTGTTTGTTGTTAATACCGAAGAATAATTTCCCTGTTTTTGTAGGTTTCATTTACATATATATATATATATTGTACATCTGAAGGTTTTCTTATTTTTCAATTCAAGCAACAATTCATTCACAGATATGACAACAGTATTTCAAGCAACAATTCATTTATTGATTGAATTGGTCTTAATCCACCTGAAGCATACATGGCTACAATTAGGTTTTTACATTTGAACATGAACGTTACAAAGTGCTAGAAAAATTCTAGGGTAACAACAACTACGAAACACAATCTGAAAACTTTTCCAACTGGTGTTGTAAACATTCCACAACTGGGTTTTACACATCTTTGACTTCATTAAACAATCTGGTGCTCTAAAATCAGTAAGAAACTAAAGAACACAATACAATCTATGCTGATCTTAGAACCTCACAGAATCATCTTCATCTTCATCTTCGTCCATGCCTTTTCTGCATGCTCGAAATGCCTCAAAAATCTTCCATCCACTATTCTCAACAAAAACAAAATTTCAATGAAAGAAAGTTCTTGAAAAAGATAATCAACATAAAAGAACTCTCACCAAGTCTACAAAAATACATGCAGAATTTACAAATCTGGACATTTCAAGTGAAGGAAGAAATTAACATAATTGATTAATTATGTGCAAACATCATCACTAGTCTCATAGTTGATATAAGAACGACAAAATGGAAGCCCAACAACATGTTCAATGATTTCAATTTCATCCCAGAGTTTAACACAATGAACATGAACATTGTTGAGCTACAGAAGTCTATATTGCTAATGAAAAACATCACAATTGCAATCAGATTCACTAATGAGGAACATTACAAACCACTTCCATGTACATCTACAAGAATGCATAAATATACATCCATAGGGAAAAATCAAATGGAACTAAGCAAGATAAAAGCATATTATATAAAGGGGAGATATAAAAAAAATATCAAGCTTGAATACTAATGCTGACCAAAAATGATATTGTTAAATCAATGCAATTGAGAACCATCTCGAGCTCATTATTGGTAGGAACCAAGAACATGGGATTAGTGAAAATTTTGAAGCATCTGTATAATGATGTATAAGCCAAATCCCTCTCTGCCTCCCTACAACATCAATCTCATCAATTAATACAATGCACAGAGCCTTCGACTTTGCCTTCTTGAACAAATCATGCACTCTCGACGCCCCAACTCCGATAAACAATTCCACAAACACCAAAGCTGCGCATGAGAAGAAAGGGACACCCGGCCTCTCCGACCAACGCCTCGACCATCAATGTCTTCCCCTGTTCGCGAGGCCATCGAAGACACCCTTTTGAGGGGATTTTTGCTCCCGGACATCATGTATTTGTCCGAATTCTTTAAGAAATCCACAACTTCACGGAGCTTGAGCTTAGCTTGATTAGAAAATAATAGACATAATGAAGCCTTGGTGGCAAGATCCTCACTCACCTTAACATCAAGAATGGTGGTCTTTACATGGGAAGTGTGGATTTGACATGGCCGGAGAGCACCATCAGCGAACCCTAGAATTCCCTTTTCGAAACGAGGATTTCGGAAGAGAAATAAATGAAATCAAAGCAAGAGAAGAAATAGACTCTTTTGATCACTGGAGGTTGATGGTGATGCTGGGAAGAGAAAGCGATGGTGAGATGGGGATGACTGCAGATCGGTGAGAAGAGAAAATGGGGAGATGGGATGACGGGCGGTTTAATTTTTAGATTTTAGGGTTTTTTAAATGGCTGATTTCTTTTCAAATAACTGATAAGTTGGAGTATAAGTTGTGAATGATGTGGATGCCTCATTCGTGTGAGAAGTTCGTGTGACCCATTCGGAAAGAATAGCTTTTACTCATAAGATAAAAATCAAACTCTTATCTTATATTTCCAATCTTCCAATAAAGAATATTGTGATTTTTTTAACCCACCCAAGTTCAAATCCTCTTTTGGTGCATGTATCTTATTTTTATTTTTTAATTTAAAATTTCTAGGATTTCAAAATTTTAATAAAAAATTATAAAAATTTAAAAAAAATATTATAAAAAAATTTTAGTAATTTTAAAAAAAGTTGAAATTAATCATGAGGCATAGCAAAATATATTCTAACATATATACATATATATTTTTAAAAAGTACAAATTTTAGATGTATTTTTTTATTAGCTGAATTATTGAAAATCTTATATATTTGCTATAAATAATAACAAAAATTTAAATTGTACTCTATGTGTTTTTTTAATGTGTATTCGACATTTTGTTATTTTCATACATTAGTCTTCATTTAAATTAATTGTTTTGTTGTACTATTTTTTACTTTTTATTTTTTTAATGATTTGGTGATGGTGAAGCTTCTTCAACACCAAACCCGAAGATTTTCCAAGGTGCATAAGGGCCTAGTACGGAGTATGAAGGGTTATTCCGAGTAAAGAGGAGAGTAGGCAAGGTGGCCTACCAATTAAAGTTGCCGACGCACTTGGAGATGCATTTTGTGTTCCATGTGAGTCTCCTAAAACCTTACCATGCTGATAAGGTGGAGCCAAGCCGAGGGGAGTCAAGGAGAGCGCCTACGGCAATAACAACATTTGAGGAACGGGATGTAGAGGAGATATTGTCTCATCACACCATTCGAAGACGAGGTGCGCATCCGAGCTACAAAGATTACTTGTGTCAAATGAAGGGGCTTGCCTATAAGTGAGGCAAGTTGGGAACCGGCTCTCAAGTTATGGAACCACCAGGATATTCTCAAGGCCTATGAAGACGATGCAACGTGAACTTCGCTGGATTGAGTGGAGGAGAATGTCACACCCCACATTTTTTTCTCCACCAACATTAGAGGAGTTAGAATGACATTTGTATATTTTTGTCATGACATAATGGTGAGTAGAGAGCATTAGTGGGGATTGGTGGGATATATTATATTATTATTGGGTGGTAGGTGGTAGGTGGCATCAACCCCATTCATGTGAGCCCTCTGGATCAAATTGATTCTAGCCATTGACTTGGTAGGTAAGGGCCTATATAAACCCTCCATGACAACTTGTAAAAACAAACAAGAAAGCTAGTTATAAGCTTTGATATAGAAGAAGAGTTTCTCCTCATGTAGCTTGTTTATTTTGCTTGTGTTTTTGTATATTTTCATTATTGCTTTACTTGTTTTACTTTTTTTGCCAAGTTTACATTTTCATACTAGCAAGTTGTAATTCTCAAGTGACCAAAGAAGAAAAAGCTGCCTTACTTCAGTTTGAACATTGAACAAACACTAGAACCTTGAATTTATACCGACCAAGGGCCGCATAGAACCCATGACACACATCAATGAGAACTGCATCAATTTATTCTATTTAGTCAAGACACATATAAATGATGCTTAACTTAGAAAGCTACAAAATAGTACACAAATGGCAAGAAGAGTCAAATTGTTAGATGATAATTTAGAATTAAAAATTCTGAATTGTGAGACTTGTGCTTAAAACCAAATTAATCATTTTCATTGATGCAAATGATGATTTATAAGTCTTTTATTAAAAGGGAGCAGGTCATTGGTCCCAATTTAGAGAACAGTTTAGAATGCTACTCATTCATGCAAAATCCAAACAGTGAATGGCTACCCCTCCAGCAAAAGCTTGGCATAGAATCTGGGAGAAAAGATTTCACAACATCATCTTTATAGCTAATCATCTCCACAAAAGACAGAGACTTTCAATACCTATGTTGATATTTGTTCATCCTCAGGCTCATCTGTCAAACAGCCTGAACTCAATTATAAAAAAACAAACAAACAAACATAAGATGCAGTGATTCAGTAAATTTTAGTTTCTATGCAGATCGGGTTGTGGTTGTCAACACACGTCTGCAGTATCCTCCACCACCACCCCCTACTTTATTTCAATCCAAAATCCTCTCAAGATAAAGCCTTAATTGTACTCCTCTTCTTCATCAGAGTTCTAGTATCCACTTAGTTCATTATGGCTACTTGTGGAGGCCTGAGGCAGTTCTTTGAGAAGCCAATGCCGGAGAATTCTTCGTTTTTAGAGTCACTGCCTACATGGAATCATATCACAAACATAAAGCCGTTCGAAACCAGTATTGGATCAATGACTGAACTCATGCCGTCTAGTTATGGTGAGAACAATGGCAAGAAACCAGCATTGGATCCTCCACCTGGTTTGCCCAAGCATAAGCATCAGTTTAGTACTGACTCTTTGCAGCTCTGCACTGAAGGACTTGGGTCTGAGAGCTTTGATTGAGTACAGGACTCTATGAAGGGCTCTGATGATGATGACTGGAGTGGAAGTTGGATGATGGTTGAGAAAGAAGGGAAGATGATGGACAGGCAATCAAGGTGTTACTTAGAGGTGAAAGCAAGGAGCAATGGGAAGCGGTTTCTGTCCCCAATATCAACATTAGGTAAGAGTGGCAAGCCATGGATGTACTTCAAATCTTACAGGAATGATGGGAGGTTTGTGCTGAGAGAGATGAGGATCCCTACACAAGAGTTGTTCCATGCTTCTCGTGAAGACGGGAGACTCAAACTCCAACTAGTTCATCAAGAAGATGAGGTCTATATGGAAGAAGAAAACGATGAAGGAGATGAAGAATCAGAGCACTCTGATCATGTGGATGATGGCTAAATGATGGATAAAAGGATTCAGTTCTTGTACATGTTGATTGTTGTAAAATGTCTCTCTTCACCAAGATCTACTCGAAGGATGGAAAAGATATAGATTGAAGATAACAAGACAACACAGAGGTGAGTCATAAGATATAGATGTCAAAACTTTTGTTGTATTTCTTGTTTCTGCACCATTCCCTTAGTATATTTTGAAGCACTTCAAGGTCCTATGAGAATCATTCTCCCAAAAGTAAATTACGCAATTGAACTAAAACAAGTCACAAAGATTTTGTTTCGTGGGGATTAAAAAACACAAAACAGAACTAAAAGGAGATCGCCAAATATATCTTATTCAAGTTCTCGTCACTACAATATAGCATTGAAATGGCTGTTAAAATCATCACCCGTCAAGAGTTTTGAATACTATGCGAAAACTAAGAAATTTTCATGTCAGTCTGAGTAGCTAAAGCAATTCCTGTTCACAGATCTCCGGCACTTCATAATTGATCCAACAGACATGGAAGAGATGTCGGTCAAGTAGCTTTCAAATAAAGGATGAGGTTACAGGAAAGTTTACAGCTTATTACCGGCCCTAAAACCAGGAAGAGGCGTGTGGTTTGATCCCACTTTGGAAGGAAAAAACAAAACCATGGAAGCCTTATCTAGTGACTTAGCATCAGGAAGGGCACCTAAAAGTTGATATGCTGATTCAAAGTGAGGAACATGATAAGCTGTACTACCAAGATGAGAATATATGATAATTGGATTAGAATTAGGCAGGCAACTCAATAATGACCAAATGATTGAGATTGCATTGGCTATCAATTATCCCTAAAAGTCAAAGCCTCATTCATCCATGCAAGCAACATACCTTCTTTCTAAACAACTGTCTGGCCAAACAAGAAATGACTTCCACTGGTGAACCACCTCCTCCTCCTTCCTGGGCGGACATAGCTGGCGCTGTTCATAAGCGTCCGGCGACGGCGGCCCCTCTTGACGCGACGATGCTTGCCAAGCTCAAAACTTTGGTCAAGGACACGGTTTATGTGGACGTTGATACAAAGCAGAAAGCTCACCGGAGGTTCCAGCTCGCCTTGTATGGCAAACTATTTGGAAAATCTCCCCCTTTCGAAACGGTTAAAACGATTCTGTTGGGTCTCTGGAAATCCTTCGACAAGGTTCATATCTCGGATATGCCAAATGGGTATCTCCTTATCCGTTGTGAAACTGATGATACAAAACAAAAGCTTCTCTTTGGAGGTCCCTGGACGGTTAATGGCCTTACTCTGCAGTTGGTGCCATGGCAACCTTTTTTTGAACCAGCCCATACTAAACTCACAAAAGCAATGGTGTGGATTCAGCTCCACAATCTGCCAGTCGAATTATGGGACGGTGAATCGTTGGAGAGTATTACTGAGTCCATTGGTAAACTGCTAAAGGTTGATGACTTTACTCTCTCTCTATCAAGAGCTCGTTATGCCAGAGTTTGTGTTGAGCTTGATCTTACCCGTCCCTTAAAGAGAGGCTTTTGGTTGGAGGATGGTGACTGTAAAGTGTTTGTTGTGATCCTCTATGAGCGATTACCTACCTTTTGCTATCTCTGTGGTGTGGTTGGTCATGGTGCCAATGGTTGCAGCCGCCGATCTGATGGTTCACCAGAGGACCAGGTCATGGAGGATGTCACTAATGGTGGTATTCCCTCATGCTTACCTAGTTCTGGGACGGTTGGAACACAGGTCAGGCTGGCAGCTGCCGGGCCCATGGATGACTCGGGGAATATTCCGGTCAGTAATGATACACAGGAATTCGGCTCTTGGATGCTGGTTACTCGTCGGAGGAGCAGGGGACGCGGCCGTGGGGCCAGTTTCTCCTCTGCACGTGGATCTCACGTGCGTCAGGGGGTTAGAGAGGAGACTATTCATGCTGGTGACTCTAGTGTGAGACACGTGGATGGCTTGGACACTTCTGGAAGGACACGTGGTGGCCATTATGCTCGTGGTGGAATAAGGGGTGGTTTCTCACATAGTGTTTCTGCCCGTTTGGCGCCATCATCAATGCCTTTGGAGACGTCTTTTGGTCTTGAGCCCAACGTCTCTCGAATACCTGATGACTCGGAGACTTTATCTCCCTCCCATGTCATTATTCATGTCTTGGAATCTGATAATTCTCCTGTTTCGCAGGTTCCCATTGTGGAGCTGCAGTCGGATTCTCGTGACTCCCCAGGCCCTTCAAAACCGGACAAGAAAGGGAAAGGCGTTCTGATCGAGGCATCTGGGTTTGTGTCTGGGCAGCTTTTCTCTACAGCTCTTGTGAAGAAAAGCAAGCAGACGCTGGGTTCTTCCTTTCCTGTGGAGGAATCTGAGCGATCTCCAACCCTCCTCATGAATATTGTTGATCAGCCGCACAAACCCGACAAGGTGTTGGATCTTCACCAACGAGCAGTGGAAAACTTGGAGAGCATTCTCTCTGAAGATGATGCTGAGTCAGAGGGCTCGGATTGCTCCATGTCTGAATCCGATGAATATGATGAGGATTTGGAAATGGAGGATGAGGTGGATGACTCGACTACCTTAAGCATGTACCAAGAGGGGCTCCGGAAAGAAAATCTAGTTCGGAAGGGGAGCGTTCTGTCAACAATGTCTCAAAAGAAAGGAAGGCTTGGAGTGAGTGATGACGGAGACCCTGTTCGTGTCTCCCGTGGTCATTCCACCTCAGATTAACTGTTTTCTTTCTTCTCCTCTTCCGTTTATGTTAATCCTTTATTTCATCTACTGTGCGACTAATCTTTTTATAGTTCTCATGACAGGAAGATTTAATATCATTGGTTGGAATTGTAGGGGTTCCACTGGCAAAGAAAAAGTTTTCAGAATTCGTAGGCTTCTCCAAGAAAATAATATTGACATGCTTGCTCTGGTAGAGACTAGAGCGAATTGTGACCGTGTTTCCCGTTTTTGTAACCAGTTTTCCAGATGCTGGAATTGGGTTGCAATTCCTGCGGATGGTTATTCTGGGGGGATCATCATCCTTTGGCGCAAGAATTTTGGCAGAGTGACTCCAGTGGCTCATTCTCGTCGAGCGCTTCATTTAATTTTTTCTTCTTCTGCTGACCATCCTTGGATTATCTCGGTGGTGTATAATTCCCATCAAATTAATTTACAGAGGAAAATGTGGAAAGAACTTTCGCTGGTGACTAAGTTAAATTTACCCTGGATTCTCTTGGGTGACTTTAACACTATCATCTCTCCTTCTGAGCACAAAGGAAATAATTTCTACTACTATGCTAGGAAAGCCTCCTATTTTTCTAAATTCATTGCTGATAATAACCTCATTGATGTCAGGTTTTCTGGCGCAACCTTTTCTTGGTGTAATGGCCAACGGGGTCTTGCGCGACGATGGGCTCGCCTGGACAGGTGTTTGGTCAATGATGTGTGGTTAGCTTGCTCTTTCTTTGTACATATCAGGTACCTTCCTAAGATTTTCTCAGATCATTCGCCTATGCTCATTAATATGTCCAAGACTAGTTTTAATAATCGTCGTATCTTTCGTTTTGAGAATTATTGGTTGGAGCATGCGGACTATATTTTTACTATTAGACAAGCTCTCTTTGCTTCGGCTCATTCTACTCCTATGCATGCTTTTTACCATGTTCTTGATCGTGTTAGGAAAGGGGTCTGCTCTATTAGACAATATGGTTTGGGTGATCTTGATAAGGTTATTAAAAATACTGAAGTCCAAATCCAGGCTCTAGAGGTCAATGATATGTTAAGCTCTAATAGCAATCTGGATTCTCTTAGAAGCTTGCATAACAAATATAGTGCTTTGTTGAGACAATATCACAGCAGGTGGGCTCAGAAATCTAGATTCAATTGGATTATGGGTGGGGATATGAATTCCTCCTTCTTTCACAGAAGTGCTCGAATTCGTAGCCACCATAATTCCATATCGCATATAACTGATATTAATGGCAGGAGTTATTCTGATTCTCTTTCCATCAATAATATTTTGGTTGATCACTTCAATTCTCTTTGGACTAATCATGACACCAAACCTCTTAACTGGTATTTGAAAGCTCTTCCCCTGACTTGCCTTCTTTATCTTTTGAGCAGCAGATATCTCTGACTAGACCTGTTACCAAAGATGAGATTTATTCTACCTTACTGTCCCTTTCTGATGGAAAATCTCCTGGCCCTGATGGCATGAATGTGGAATTTTACAAATTCTTTTGGACTGAAATTGAGCATCATTTAGTTCCTGCCATTAATTTCTTTTTTGATAAAGCTGTGATGCCTAGAGCCTGGGGTAGGACTTTCATTACTTTAATTCCCAAAAAAGATCACCCTAAATTATCTTCTGATTTTCGTCCCATCTCTCTTTGTAATGTTGCTTATAAGATTATTACTAAGATTTTGGCCAATCGTATTAAAGATGTGATCTCTTTTTTAGTTGGTAAAGAGCAGAGTGGCTTTGTGCCGGGTCGTTCTCCTGTTGATAATATAATTGCGGTCCAGGAAATGTTTCATTCTATTAATCAGGATAAATCTTTCCCCCCTAGGATGCTTGTCAAAGTTGACATTGAAAAGGCATATGACACCCTTAATTGGAATTCAATTTTGGCCACTCTTGTTAATATGAATTTTCCTAGTATCTGGGTTGCTTATGTCAGGACTTGTCTTGAAGCTACTTCTTTTTCCATCATTATCAATGGCCAACCTTCTGTTTGGTTTAGTTCTACTAGGGGTGTTAGACAAGGTGATCCTCTCTCTCCCTACCTTTTTATTCTGGTTGCCCAGAATTTGACTGCGATCCTCAACAAAGCTAGAGATCTTGAGCTTATTCCGGGTTTCTCCAGTGGTTTGAGGAATAATTTTAATCATCTCATGTATGCCGATGATCTAATTTTAGTTTCTGTTGCGTCTAGGAAATCTGCCAGGAATATTGCTTTTTGTTTACAGATGTATGGCCTTCTCACTGGTCAGCTCCCCAACAAAGAGAAATCTGATATCTATTTTCCTGAGTGGTTTAATAAGCAAGTGTCTACCAGCATTTGCAGGATCTTGAATTTCAAACTTGGCAAATCTCCCTTTACTTACCTTGGAGTTCTTATTTCACATAAGCGTCTTGCCATAGCTCATTTTGATACTATGATTAATCGTATGAACTTGGCAGTCGCTGGGTGGAATAAAGCTCATTTGTCTAAGGCTGGTAAATCCATTCTCATTAATAGCATTCTGATGGCTAGTCCAATTTATTACCTTTCAGTTTTTCCTATTCCTGACACTGTCCTTGCTAAGCTTTCCAGCATTGCTAGGAAATTCCTTTGGGCCAATTCTGATCATGTCAAAGGTATGCCTTTAGTGTGTTGGGATACGGTTACTTCTTGCAAGTCTGAGGGGGGTCTCGGCATTAGGAATCTGCTCAAAGTTAAGCACTCTTTAATGGCAAAGAATCTTTTTAATTTTCTCAATAAGCAGGATGCTTTGTGGGTTGATATTGTATACTTGAAATATGGGGATCACAATTTCTGGTCTTTGGGCACCCCTCCTAACTGTTCGTCATTTTTCAAAGGTTTAACTTGTACTGCACATGTTCTTAAACCTTATATGTGGATCAAGTCTCTCAATCCGGCATTTACCTCTTTTTGGCACCACCCTTGGTTATTTGACATCCCTATTGCATTCAAACCAGTTTATATTAACATGGATCTTAATTTGGATAATATCAAACTTGATGATCTGTTACTCAACTCTAATTGGAATTTGAATGCTTTAAATACTCTGTTTGGTTACAATTGGGATTCTCCCATCACTTCTCATGGTGAGATTTCCACTGTGGAGAACAATTATTGGATTTGGTTTCCAGCGTCAAAAGGTAAGAATATCTCATCCTCTGTTTATACTTTTCTGATTAACAAGCATGCTGAGGATAGTGATTGGCGTGGTTGGGATAACATTTGGAAACTTCACATTGCTCCTAAAACCAAGAACTTCATCTGGCTCTTGAACCATGGTAAGATCAAAACATTTGAATTTCTGTATCATTTGAATCTTGGTCCTCCTGATTC
Organism: Dioscorea cayenensis subsp. rotundata; assembly: GCF_009730915.1. NCBI lineage: Eukaryota > Viridiplantae > Streptophyta > Magnoliopsida > Dioscoreales > Dioscoreaceae > Dioscorea > Dioscorea cayenensis. The sequence continues at coordinate 13,413,123 of NC_052474.1, forward strand.
TTGTAAGTTCTGTGGTTTGGTCTTAGAATCGGCTATCCATCTTTTTAGCCAATGCTCTACTAGTATCAAAATTTGGAGGATGGTGGAAATCATTGTGTGGGATCGAAAATATGCATCCGGCATCATGAAAAGACACCAGACAATATATCGAAGCACAAATATCGTATTTGTTTTGTGTGGGTTTTTTCATTCCTAATAGGGGCAAGCCCCTATTATTAATTACCCCAGATTAGAAATCTTAGGAACCTCCGATTAAGGGCAAAAGTACAAGTAAAGGGACAAGAGAATTTTTGAATTTATTATATAAACATATTTATCACTTATATATATACATATAGATATATGTATTATTTTTTTAATTATTTTTTTATATATTTTTTTATCACTGCCGCCTGTGCCTTGTCACTGCATTGCCTGCCTGATTGTCGTCTTAAAATAAACATATCTTGTAACAATTTTTATTGCCGTCTTGAAATGAATAAGTCACCATTGCCTGTGCCTTATCACCGCATTGCGGGTTTCATTACGTCTAATTCTTTGTAGTTGCCTTAAAATGATTGTTTTTTCACTCATATTTTTAATGGATATAGAGTGTTTATACATATTCCATACTTGTCCTGTGCATGGTAGGAACTCCCTTATTTTAACGCTTCTTTAAACATGCCTTGAATATCCATGCCCCTTTTTTTTTTTAATATGAATCTTTCTTTTTCATCAACCCTGAAGGTCCATAACTATTAATAATAGTAGGGGGCTTTATGAGTCATCAGTGCAAATTTAGAACCTTTGTTTGATGATCATCTGCGGCACTACATCAAATACAAAATCCTTGTAGCTTCATCAAGAAATAAGAACTCTTTCCAAACAGAATAGATGGCACTGTCTTGCACCTAGTACCCATGGAAAGTGCCTTGCCCACCATATATATATATATTTTTTAAATTTTATTAACCTCACAATCCGTTTTAATCTCGTATGATGATGGTACTCTTTTATATTTTTTTTTATTATTTTTTATATTTTTTTATTCCTTGACAAATAATGCATGCTATTACATGTATCTCTTTTGTTCTTTTTGAATATATATTTTTTTATATACATATTTTCGCCATGCATGTACACATACCCCCTTTTATATATATATTTTTTTATTTATTTCATGCACGTCTGCATGCATGTTTCCCGTTCAATATATATATATAAATTTTCTTTTTATTATTTTTATGCCACTATGCATGCTTTTTTTTTTATTTATTTATGCATGCTTCATCATTATTTTTCCATGCGTGCATGCTTTTATCAATTTTTAAATGGCGGTTCCCGATGTAGAGATGCTTCATCAAACGTATTTATTGCCTTCAACCCACCTTTCATTTTTTTATTAAATTTTTTTTTAATTAATTTTTTTTTTTTATCTTATGCGCATGGGCATGGTTTCTTCATTCTTTTATTATTTTTTTTATTTTATTATTTTTTTTAATGCACGTTTGTATGGGGGACGCACATGGGCATTCTATTACTTACTTTTTTTTTTAAACTCATGCATATACTCATGCATGTATGCATGAAATTCTTTTGTTTTATATTATGCATGGTAATCCTGGCTTCTAAATGTATGAGCATGCATGCATGCTATTTGTTTAGAGCTCCATGTGCATTTTTTTTATTATTTTTATTATTATTATTATTATTATTATTTTTTTTGGAAAAAAAACTATGCATATACCATTGCATACAGAAGTCACGTGATTTTTATTTATTTATTTATTTATTTATTTATTATATATTTTTTTAGCCTGGAACCTAATAGTCTATTGGTGGTGGCCCCGCTTTTTTTCTTTATTAATTAATTAATCGTTTATTTTTATGCATGTCTCAAGAACATGTTTTCCATCATTTTTTATATGTTTTTTCTCATTTATTATATATATAATTTTTCTTTTTACTTTTCATCTCATGCACATGCATGCTTTATGCCCTTTTGAATTCCCATGCACGTGAGGACCATTCGTTGTATCGAATCCTCCTGGTATGAGACCATTCAAAACACATGGCTTCCCCAGCCATTGCTTCCCTTTGATCATGATGAAGGATCTAATCTTTCCGAGCCCATCGCCTCGGGATACATCCTCCTCATATCCCGTCTAAGCTTTCCCAGCCCAGTCCCGATCCGGATCAAGCGGCGGTAGGGAAATCTTCAAAGGTGGTAAGTTGTTTCGCAATTATGTGGTCACGGACCCTAGGATGCTCAAAACCGGTTTTGATCTCCAGACCTATAATTCAAACCATCTTCTCCAATCCCTCATCAACAATGAAGACATCTTCGAGTTGCTCGCGGAATGCTTCTCAAGAACACCTTCACCGCAAAACCGGATGATCTCCGGATGCACCAAGTTCGGCGAGCTTGATGAAGCCCGAAGTCGTTTTGTGCTCACCACCGAGTGCACTAAGGTCACCCTGACGATCATGATCGGGCGCATTCTCGCAGCTTGGGTTGTTCCAAGGAGGCGTTCGAGCTTTTCAATGATCCTCACGCTTCACGCTTTGGTGAACCAAATTCATGTTCATGTTGCAAAAATCGGTTTTTGGGAGCACACTCGTTAGTATGCAACACCTTGGTGGATTCTTATTCCAAGTGTGGCCTCATCGATGTTGCTCGATGCCTTTTTCGATGAAATGCCGGAGAGGGATAATGTTTCTTATAATGTGATGGTCTCTGGGTATGCATGGGTGGGAGGACTAAAGAGTTTGGGAAACTGTTCCCCTTTTGCTAGTATGTTGAGTATCACGGGTGCCTTGTCGGATGATAGATGATCTTGTCGGAAATGCTCTTATTGACATGTATGCAAAAGTATGGTGACTTGGAGACTGCGGGAATGATGTTCGAGGAGTAGAAACGAGATGAGAAACACGTTTCTTGGACAAGCAATGATCTCGGGATTCATTCGAGAATGGACTTCATGAGAAGGCATTGACTTTGTCTTGTGAAATGAAAAGAGTTTGGTGCAATCCCGGACCGGGCCACGCTTTTCGAGCATCCCTACGTGCTCTGGCATGCCTTGCATTGCTTGAGCTTAGAAAGCAGTTTCACTCATATATAATCCAATGCGACTATATGTCTAGTGTGTTCGTGGGAGTGCCATGCTTGATTTACTACGCAAAATGTAGCTTCCCTAACGAGACATCGTTACGCTATTCAATAAAATGCCCCGAGCGAAACATCGTCTCATGGAACAACATGATTGCTGCATATGCACAAAAATGGGCAGGAAGTGTGGCTTTTTTGACGAGGGCCGTGGCGGCGAGCAGCGACAACGAGTGGAGCGGCATGCTTGGCGGCATTATCTCGACCATCAAGCATGCCCGGCGATGATCAATAGGGCGTGAGTGGCGGGACGAGCGACGAACAACGAGAGACGAGTGTGGCATGCTTGGCGGCATTATCTCGACCATCCAAGCATGCTACGATGGTGAACAACGGCATCGGTGATCTGGCGGCGATCGGGCGGCGAGTTTATATATATATATATATATATATATATATATATATATATATATATATATATATATATATATATATTTATATGAATACTAGGGGGGAGGGAGAGAGATGAACACCTTCTTCGTTTTCTTTCCTTCTTTTCCCTTTTTTCTTCTTCCAAAATCCTCCTTTTTTTCCTCCCTTTTCGCCTTTTTCCTCTTCTTAAAAGAACTCTAACCGATCCTTATCCTCATCCCAAAAAGCAATCCATCAATCTTATCCTCATCCTAACCCCCGAGAGATCACAATAAAGCAACGAATTTTTGAAAAATTTTTGAATTTTTTAAATTTTAATTAAAATTATTATAAATTCAAATCTCAAAAATTAAATTAAATAATTTTAATTAAAATTATTATAAATTCAAATCTCAAAATTTAAATTTCAACATATTTATTAAATAATTTTATTTATATTAAATATTTAAATTTTTTTATTTATTATTTTATTATTATTATTAAAAATTTTTTTATTATTATTATTTTTATTATTATTATTTGATTTAATTAATTGTTTAATATTTTATTATTATTATTTATTATTATTATCATTTATTCTATATTGTTTATTTATTTATTTATTATTTTATATTATTATTTATATATATATATATTTTTTTTTTAAAATTCACTTAACTGAATCTATCTCGGGATGTGTGTTTGGGCTATCCTAAGATTTGGGATTGCCTCGAGATAGGTGTTCTCAGGGGTAATCTTGTAAATTTTGCATTCATGCCTTGAGATATGTTCTCAAGGGCAATTTTGCGAATTTTTATTTTGTATTTGCGTTGGAATTTGCATTGTAGTCCAAGACAACCAAATAATCGATTAAGATTAAGATTAGGACATATAAATTTTAAATTCTAAATATATCTATGATTAAGATATATTAGAATTTAAATTAAATTGGAATTTGATCTCCATTAGGACATTAAATTTTATTAGGACAAGTGTTATATTATTTCTATATAAACACATTGCTAATACTAAGTCTAATTTACTGGATTTATTTGTTAATGGCCAGTGGCTTGATTTTTACTCTCACGAGAGCTCTAATTTTTTAGCCTCTTTGATTGTCTGCAACTTTGTGGCAAATATGGAAATGCGAGATGCAACCTTGTGTTCGAGACAAGTTAAAACCAAACATCATTAAGAGTGCTAATGCAGCTTGTAATGCAGTGAAAAGAATTTTCTATAAGGCCTAACAATCACAAAATGAGATGCTATATTATGCGGAATAGGCCCAATCTCGGTTGCTTGGGGATTTTTTTCTCGCATATGCTTGGAATGAGGTTACGTGTAAGGGGGACTTGGTTTTGTTATGCTTGACTCTAATGGGGTTGTTTGTTGTGCGTGCATGGCCCCTTGTGCTTTCACCGGTAGACCGGAGATTGGTTTCTTGGCTATCGATCCGGCTCTTCATCGCTGCATTGTAGCTCGCAATAGATGTTCCCCATATTTACATCAACTCCGGATGATATCCGGAAGGCAATTCCGCACATCGATGACTTAATTCATTGGCGCCCAAAAAGGATGCATTTGATTCTCTAAAAGCTAAGTTAAACATACTCGAACAATCCTAAGATTGACCTCTATCCCACACCATTGGAATAGAATTGCTACTCGCTTTGGTCGCTCATGGCATCAATTCGGCTCATCTATCTTTATTTCACTTAGGCATGGAGAGACCATTTTGGCTTATGAAGTTGATCAATCAGTCTGGTTTTTCCTACTAGTATCTTTGTTTTTTTTTTCTTATTGTTCTTGTTTTTCCTACTAGTATCTTTGTTTTTTTTTTCTTATTGTTCTTGTTTCTCTGTGTATCCTTAGTTTTTATTTTTGGTTTTGTTTTCTTTGTTTGTACTCGGACTTTTTGTTTCCCGACTCTCTTTTAATAATATTTAGCTACTTTGTAGCTCTTTTCTCAAAAATATATATATATATATATATATATATATACCAAACCGAACAGGGGACGTGTGAGATGGAAAGAGTGATAGCCATCCACGTGCTACACATGTGTTTGCTTACTCTTGGCAAAAGTTCTTCTTGCATGCCATGTTACAATTACACCGGAAATGGATGCTACTCTTCTTAACAAGGTGATAAAATACATAAAAGGGAGTATAATATCAACCGCGTCACAATGCAGATTGAGCGCTTTATTATGGGTTCTACTCGGTGGTCGATCAATTGGCGGCACTTTGTCTGCTGGCGATAAAACAAATGAGAAGCATGCATCACGTTATGCTTCATTAAAATAAAAAAAAATAAAAAATTAAAGCGGGTCCCACCACAAGGGAAATATACCTAGAAATGAATAAATGATAAGGAGAATGAGAAGCATCAAGCATGTATGCATGCATGCTCACGTGCATGTTTAAGAAGAATTAAAAATTAAAAAAAAGCCCCACCATGCACATGGGTCCCGAATATGATGAATATAGATTTATATATATGGGATTACATCTCCCGGGAACGTCCCTCGAATTCATATATGGGGATGTCCTTAGGGACCGTTGGATCAAATGATCCAATGGTTCATATACACTCCCAAAAAGAAATCGGAGAAGGCGTTGGTGTTGATGGAGACGAGCGGGGAGGCAGCGTTGGTGGAGAAGGCGGGAGAGCGGTGGTGGAGACGATAGGGAGGCGTTGATGGTGGAGGCGTTGGTGGAGATGACGGGAGATGGTGGTGGAGACAATAGGAGGCGTTGATGGTGGAGGCGTTGGTGGAGATGACGGGAGACGGTGGTGGAGACGATAAGAGGCGTTGATGGTGGAGGCGTTGGTGGAGATGACGGGAGACGGTGGTGGAGACGATAATAGGCGTTGATGGTGGAGGCGTTGGTGGAGATGAGCGAGAGATGGTGGTGTCGATGATGAGAGGCGTCGTTGATGGGTGGGCGCTGGTGGAGGAGATGGATCTAATCTCATTTCAGTTTGGGAGTGTATATGAACCGTTGGATCATTTGATCCAACGGTCCATAGGGACATCCCCAGATATGAATTCTGGGACGTCCCCAGGAGATGTAATCCCTATATATATATATATATAAATATCCCAAATATATATATATATATACTCATCCCAAAGCAATGATAAGAATACTTTTCTCAAGGCATTAGTTAAATTTGTTGCTAGGCGGTAATGAGATATATATCTCAAGGTGGTGAAGAGACATGCAATGTGGTGACCGGTCACAGGCAGTAACATATGATACATTGTGATCAAATATATATGTATATGATGTGATACATACATACATATATATATATATAACAAAACAAAAAATCAAAACCAAACGGTCAAGTCGAGATTCAAGATATGAAAAGAGTCAAGACTTGAATACCCATATAAATCGACAATTGGACTCAGCAGTCTCAAGACATCAAAAGTCGAAGACCCAAAAGAGTTTCACAAGTTAATATTTGAAAATCCATATAAATCGAGAATTGGACTCGAGTGGTCTCAAGACATCAAAAAGTCGAAGACCCAAAGAGTTTCACAAGTCAATATTTAAAAAAATCCATATAAATCGGTAATTTGACTCAGGAGGTGTCAAGACATCATAAGTCAAAGACCCAAAGAGTTTCACAAGTCAAGACTTGAAAGAAGTTCACAAGCATAAAAGCCGAAGCTTATGGAAAGTCAAAATCAAGTTTATGATTCATCAACATAGAGGATCCATAACGTGAAATGCAGATCAAATCCAAAATGCAAGAAAAATGTCCAAGACACAAGTTCGGGACATCAAGTTCATAAGTCAAGTTGATTTCAAATTTCTTGTATTTTTCAATGAAATCCATGAATTCATATTTATTGAAATAAAATGAAATTGATTGTCACAACTTGTTTCCTTGGTCACACTTATTTCATAATCGGAGGTTCCTGCGACAATGTCGAGTGGTAATTAACATTAAGGGCTTGCCCCTAATGGAAGTTATGAACCCATAAAAAATTAAAATTTGATTTGTGATCCATTTATTTTAACCGGTCTAACCCTAATTAAAGGTCGGGTGAGAAAAAAGGAGCCCACACTTGGAGATTCTCTTATCTCTTGGAAAAGCAAGAAACAATCTATTGTTGCTCTTTTGCAAATAAACAAGTTCCCATGCATATAAGTTCGGTTTAATAGATGTGTAATTCTCCAATTAGTCCCTCTACTTTATTAAATCTATACTTTTAATTCCTCTACTTTCACTTGTACTAATTGGGTCCTTCTACTTTTAAAATTGAGGAATCCTAGTCCAATCGAAGACGTCCCGTTGTCTTGCCATCGGGTCATGTCTTTCGAGATGGCATTTTTTTAATATTAAACAAAGTGGTTGTTTTTCCCTAGTACTAAGTTCATGTGAGCCCATGCCAAGGAGATAACATGGCCTTTTCCCACTACTAAGTCTCGGCTACGTTGAACAAAGCCATGCCTCTTAACGAGATGCTTGATTCTTGGTATAATGCCGGGCTCGGTGATTTCGGGTTTGCCGGTGGTAGGAGCACGATGAGCTCAGACTCTCAACGAGATCCATCTCGATTAACAACAACTAACAGTTTAGAATGTTCAAAACTAGTCAAATTGGCTACACTATAGGCTACTTGCCACCGGAGAGCTTTTTAGAAATGGGGAATGGCCACGGCCAAGTCCGATGTTTTTCGACCCTGACGTCGTTGTTCTCAAGGTCTCAACAGGTGGTGTGCGGTGGACCTCGCGTATCCCGACGATCAAATATTCATGCTCGATTGGGTCCGATGATTGGGTCGACAGTGACGATGGCAAGACATTGAACGCTATTGACCCGCAGCTGCACGATGGGTCTTATACACTCATCGAAATGCGCCGGTTCATTCATCTTAGGGGGCGTTTGGTTCATGGATTCATGCCTAGGGAGTGGGAATGACATACACTCATGATATTTAAACCCATGTTTGGCAACAAGGAAAGGAGTGAATAGTGGGTTGGCATGGGAATAAGAAGCATGCATGTGGGGCATTTCCAATCCTCCCAAAATTGGGTGGATTTGGACTCATTGATAATGAAATGACTTTTATACCCCTCCTATATAATAATAAATTTATATTAGTTATTTATTTATTTAATAAATAAATAATTGTTAAATTATATTAATTAGTTGAAATAGTTAATTACAATTAAACAAATAAATAACATATTAAAAATATTAAATAACAATAAAACATGTTATTTATTTATTAATTAATATAACAAACATTTGTTACATTATATTAATTACTTATAATATTTCATTTTAATTAATTAAAATAAATAATTAAATATATTATAAATACTTAATAATTATAAATCATGCTAATTATTTATTATTTAAAATAACAATTTATTTTAAGTTATATTAATTAGATGAAATATTTAATAACAATAACTTAAAATAGTTAAATATATTAGAAATATTTAATGATAATTATAATAATTATTTACAATTAAATATAAACATTGTTTTGTAAAATATCATCTCATTTGTATAAAAGGGCATAGGTGTAATTATACAATATTTCTCTCTCCTACTTTTTATTCCTAACTCTCAATCCTCCAACCAAACACCTTTTATCATTATCCTCCCACTTTTCCCCTATTCTCATTCACATCCCTCCCTTCTTCTCATTCCCCTCTTACTCATTCCTATTCGCAATCCAAACGGACCCTTAGTCTCCTCTATTCTCTTCATAATCCCACGTCTCATCCAACAATGATGTTGGTTATTGATGTTCTCGCCGAGATTGTTCGAAGAACTCCCGACTTTCCGTCTTTCCAATCTCATCCTTAGTACATCTCTTTATCTTCATCACCGTCGGGACACCACCACGAGTACTTCAACCACTCGCCACTCTGTGCCGGCTTCATCACCGCCCGCCAACACCACTATGTTCCTCACTGCCGACAATGGCAGCGGCGCGGGAGGAGAAGAGTACTCGTGTTGTGCCATCTTCATCACGGTTGTTTTTTTTTTATTTTGGTTAAAATGTCAAAAAAAGCCTCATCAACCTTGTAGTTGCAGCCCAATCAATTAAAAAATTACCCTCTCAACGCACATCGATGCCGAAGACAACGGATGCCTAAGATTGGATTAGGATTTTTTTAATTTTAAAAGTAGAAGGACCCAATTGATATAAGTGAAAGTAGAGGGCCTAAAATAGTAGGTTTGATAAAGTAGAATTGTATAACCAAGAGTTTATTTGCAATATAATTGATATGATATTTTTTTATAAATATAATAAATATATTAATTTTTCTTACATAGTTAAAAGTCTATGAAAAATAAGTAAATAAAAAAACTCATGACCATCATAAATGTTGTTGTATTTGATAAATTAAGAAAATAAAATAAAATAAGAAGTTTGGGAGAATTTATTAGGGTATAAATATCAAAATTGTCCCTCTATTTTTCGTTTTCCTCCCTTTTAGTCCCTCTAATATAAAATCCGCCCTTTTGGTCCTTATATTTGCACATTTTCATCCTTTAGTTGTAAAATCTTCCTTTTTGGTCCTCGTATTTACACATTTTCATCTTTTTTGGTCCCTCTAATTCATCAACTGGAAGGGTCAAAAGGGTAGATCCGTCAATTAGAGGAACCAAAAAGATTAAAATGTGAAAATACAAGGACCAAAAAGGCGGATTTTATATTATAGGGACTAAAAGGGCGAAAAACGCAAAATAGAGGGACCATTTTGATATTTTAACCATTTATTAGACACCAATTATCTATAAATATTATATACAACTCTAAATTAATTTTAATGTCACATAATTGAATCTTTAAGTTGGGTTTACAAAAATATAATTTAAATTGCATTGAATATCAACTTTATTTAGATAATATTAATTAAAATATCAATTAAATTTAAAATATTATGTTGTAAATCATTTGTCATATACTAAATATGATTAGTATAATTATTAACTAACTGTTATATTTAATAAGAGTAATTAAATAATAAAAGTTTTTTAAAAATAACAAAACTATATGATATAAGAGGGTAAATACACTACATTTTTTTCTTGAGTGAGATATAATGGAATGGAAGAAAAAGGAAACATAGAACAAGAACAACTCAGATTGAAAAACCGAACATATTAATCTCATAATTATTAAATGTATAGAATAGAAGTCATGGCCATTATGAACCGAAACCATGAAATCAAACCGGAACCGGATCAGAAAAAATAGTCTCAGAATTAATAAAACCTTAACTGTGATATAACCGTAACCTAAACCTTCGTACAAGGCTTGGTTCAGATACCAAAATTCTAAAACGGTTGGACCGGCGGTTCAACCATTTAAATAACCAAAGGCTGCCACATTATAAATTATTGTTTGGCAACTGTCCAAAAATAGGCCCATTGCTAAACGGCAACAAGCCCATACATACAACTGTCGCATAAATGGTGACAAAAGTGACAGCTTGCTTTTTTTTTTTTTAATTCTTAAAGTTCAATTTTTTGTATTATAAATAGCTCACTCCATTCTCTAATTCTCTCCTACAACCTTTTCTCTAAATTCTCATTACTCAATATTTTCTATACTAATAATTTATTTCTACAATTTTATTTCCTTTAATACACTTAACCTTTCACGTTCTTTCTCTTTAATTTACTAATCATTTATAATTTTTTTAGTTTAGAAAATGGCAAGCTTTAGAATTATGTTTGGTGAGACACAACATTTTGATTTTGACCATGATAAGCAGTAGAACATACAACCACAGAAAGTGAAAGCAATCCACCACCATCATCACAACTGCAAGAGGAGAAGAGTGGGAGAGATTCAAATTCTGACATCTTCAAAATTCAGTTCAAAAAGATGCCAAAAAAAGATGACAAGTTCAATGTTTCTTCCAAAGTTTACGAATTTTCAAAAAGAGATGACTATGGAACTTTTACCAAATATTTGCAAGCAAAGCATCCACTTAAGATTGCATTGAGTAAAGGACAATCTCAAATGATTGGGTTGCTTCTTCTTCTAACTCTATTCAATTACTTCATTATAATGAAATGAAATGTAGAACTGGATTAGCTTCGATATGGTGGTTGTTATTGATCATTTATCTATTAGCTTTGGTGAAATTTTGGGTTGTAACAATTTTTATCAAAATTATGTAAATCATAGTTTTAAAAAGGTTTCTAAAAATACTTTGAAAATACATCTTTTGAAATTATATGAACAATATAAAAGTGAATTAATACAATATTTTCAAAACAACAATTTTAATGTTCCTCTTTGTAGTGATATTTAAAGTGATCATTGGTGATAACATTCTTATATGGGATTAACTTGTCATTAGGTTGATGAAAATAATGTTCAAAAATTACTTGCATATAGATGTTTTGATGATAGCCATACTGCCGAAAATATATGTAAAATCATTTTAGATATTTTACGAGAATATGGATTGGTTAATAGAGTTTTTTAAATTTCTTTTGATAATGCATCAACTAATACCACTTCCAAATTTGAGTTAAAAAGAACTTGTCAACCGAATTTTGGTGGAAATTTTTTATATACGTTATGCATGTCTTATTTTAAATTTATGTGTACAAGATGCTTTGCTTAATGAACTCATTCAAGATATATCTCCAATAAGAAAAGTAATTTTATATATTTGGGTGCAACTCAAGTTACGAAAAGAATGGGAAAAGTTTTTTATAGAAAGTGAATGAAACCAACAACATTTTTCAAAAGATGTTTCTACTCAATGGAATTCAACATTTAAATTACTTGAACAATCTTATGAGTATAGATATTTATTGTGTTCTTTTGTGACTACTTACATTGCACAACATACTCTCGTGCTAACCCGATGGGAAATATATTCTACTATTCTAGATTTTTTTTTAAAATAATGCTTGGTACTCATACATTTAGTAGTGTATACAAACCAACTTCTGATCAATTTTTAATTAAAGTAATTAATATTAGTGGTGCTTTAATGGAGGGACTCAAACATCCTCCCATTAATGATACGATTTATGATATGAGAGAAAAATGGTTGAGTTATTATAAAACTATTACTGATATTTATCTTACTACTATGTTTTTTAATCCTAGATGTAAATTTGAAAGTTTAATAGAGATGTTGAATCCTTATTGTTTTGATTTGTTAGGGTTTAATGCCAAAGATATTGATGTAATGTTAATAGTTTCTAGAATTAGAACTTTGTGTAATGAGTTATGTGAAGTACATGCTTTACCTTCTACTCATGATGAAGAAGCGGAGCCTCTTGTACCTCCACTCTCCTCCTTGAAACTCACTAAGGGTGTGTTTGTTTGGGGGTATTTGAAGTTACAAGTAACTTCAAATACCCCATTCTTAAAATTCCATGTTTGGTTTGCATGCTTTTAAAGTACATTAGGAAATTCAGTTACTTTATGTGATGTATTTGGACTTACGCCCAAATTGGGCGTAAGTCCAAATCTATCAAGCTGAAAGTTATTCACATGACTCAGCGTGAAGAAGCCTGCACTTTGGGAAGGGTGTGGTAACCCGTGAAGAGCTCCTTCTCATGAACCGCTCCTCCGCTTTTGATCATCTTCTCCATCTCTAGTCCTTGCTTCACAAGTGTGTGCTTCTCCTCTTGCTTCTCCATTCGAATTGTGAAGTTGAGGTAACATTTCAGTTATTTTTTTTTATTTTTTCTTGAACGCGAATATTTTGTGTTAAATTAGTAGATCTTGCTACGACTTCAACAATCTTCCTTTGATTCTCAGCGATTCCTCCCTGTAAGGTATGCCAATGTATGTATATATATATATATATATATATAAATTTTTTACTAATTATGATATAAAATCTTTAGATCTAGCATAACAGTAAGATAATTTTTTTTAATTATTTTTATATCCTCAAATATTAGGCTATATGATCTACGGCTTTAAAATTTTAAAGTTTAATTTTTAATGATTATGTTGTGATTATGTTTGAATTGTTAATTTTTAAAATTATGTTTTAGTGATTTTTTTAATAAATCTAAGTAGTTGTGTATTGTGTTTGGATAATATTTTGATTGTTTGGTGGTTATTGTGTTATTATTATTATTTTCATTATCCTATTGATTGTTTTTGGATAATGTTGTTGTTATGTTGTTATTCCAGCAATAACATGATTTTTATGTTGAATTCCGCCTTTCTTGTCTGAATTATTTTATTTTTTAATATTTTCTTTTAGAGTCTTGGATTAATCCACTATTGTCACTTTCGTTATGAAAATCCAGCTTCATTCCAGGAATTAAATTTAATTGCATTTAATATGAGGTAGAAATCCAAATATGCAAAGTTGTTTTTTTTCATCTTGATTTTTTTTCACAAGATTGTCAAAGAAGAACATTTGCTAAAAATAACTTGGCTAAATAAAAACTATAACTCAGCTTGACCATTATGCACAAAGATCAGCAAGAAGAAATAAGTTTATGGAAATTTTCTATTTCCAACTACATCCTGCAATTAAGTTACATATGATGAAACATGCATTATACCTCCAAGGCATTTAAAATGAGAACTATAGATACACCATACTCACCAACAAAATCCTTCTCAAATTACGATCACAAGAAGTTGTATGGTGGTTATTCATTAATTACAAAAGATGGCACTTAGCGCAAAGATCTAAAGATGGTATCTTTGCTGATCTTTGTGCATAATGTCCAAAGTTGGTTTTTTTCATCTTGATTTCATCCAAAACTAGATATCCATTAATTTCTAAGTCTTGGCTTGTCTATGATTCAATCCTCTCATAAAACTAATACATTCATAATTTGATCTTGTAATTTATTATATTCATAATTAACACTGACATGTGCATGGCCTCTGCATATGACATCCCTCTATTCAATGACTTGCCATATTAATAAAGATTTCAATGACATGTGCATGGCCTCTAAATATGACATCTAATTGTGGTTTTGTAATTATTGTTATATGCTTGGAGAACTATTTTCCTGGCTTGATTATCTACACTCAAGTGGATAGTTTGTTCTAGATAATTGAATTTGTTAGATGCAATGGTTTTTATTTTTGAATCTTTACAACTTGTAGATGGTTGTGTGTGACAGAAAGCGTAAATCATATGCTGCTCAAACTATAATACTGTCTACAACTTTCGTTGTCAAACTTATTTTGCATTCTAAAAGACGTAGAGTTTGTAGAGAGCCTTCTCATAGTCGGTTGGAAATTAGAGAACACTATTTGTCCAGACTGGTGGATGGAAATGACACTACTAGTATCAACATGGTACGTATGAACAAGTCCACATTTGTCAACCTTTGCTCAATAATGAAACAGAGAGGTCTTATGCGAGATACGCTGCACATCACTGTTGAAGAGCACCTACTGATGTTCTTACACATAATAGGCCATAATCAATGTAATCGTGTCATTGCACATAATTTTCTCAAGTCTGGTGAGATTGTTAGCAGGCACTTCAATCATGTTTTATATGCAATTGGCCAATTGCGTGATGGATATGTGTATCCACCTAGTATGCAAACCCCAACATATACAGCCTCGAGATCTACACTATATCCTTACTTCAAGGTATTGTTAAATTTTCTGCTTATGTTGAATTTAATATCATGTAACCAATTCTAAATTATAATATGAATATGGTAAAAATATATTGGAGCTCTAGATGGGATCCATATCCATTCATTAACAAGCAAATTGAAGGCCATGACTTGCTTGAAATTATTTGTGGTAATGATCAAGCAACTGGACGACATGCTGTGCACTTTGGAGATGAAATTGGCACAAATATGTATAATAGTGTCGAGCCTTGCCCACAATCTCAAACCGGTGGTCTCGATGACATGTCCTTTGAGGAAACAAATTTTCATGTTAACATGTCAACACCAACCCATAACCAATCAGGGAGCTCAGAACCCATGATGGCAACTTCTAGTCAAACAAAAAAAGGAAAAGGGAAAAGAAAATTGATCTATGAAGTCGAGGCTATAGAGGAGATGAATAGCACACTTAACAAGGGATTTGCGGCAATGAATTCTACTCATACATTATCCTTTGCTAAAGACTTGATTAATGAATGCATGAAGTTGAAAGAATATGGCTACTCTAGCCGTGAGATTAATAAAGCCTATGATTGGTTGATGGCCGATGATAGTAGAGCCATATCTTTCTTAGCAAAAGATGAGGAGCTTAGGCAGTACTGGGCAGAAGAATTTTTTGATTCACTCTGTAATCAATGAAGAAGGTCTTAAGATCCCAATTAGCCAGATTTGACTCCCAAGTTTCTATATATTATATACAATCATGTTCTAGATGCTATCTTGTGTTACTAGGACCTTTAATGTTATTTTTTTATCTTATATGTTATCATCTAATTATGTGTGATGAATCATTGAACACAATCTATGTATTTGTGCATGTAGTTGAAGATTCTATGAAGTTCTTCAAAGACTTTTAAAACTTTTTAACTATTCACCTTGGTAAATTTAATACTTTATCATTTTGTTCTTGTATCATGAATTTCTAACTTACCAATTTGATATGTGTGTGTTGAGATGTTTTGTAATTTCTTAGGTCTTTGCAAGCATGTGAACAAAAAGAATTTCATGGCAAGTTCATACCATTTTTTATATATGTGCATTGAGATGTTTTGTAATTTTGTATATAAGAACTTGATTTTGTGTCATTTGTGCATAATGTTTCTATTATGATGGTTGTTACTAAATTTGTCAATGTTAAGTGGTGTAAAAATTATGATGATTGTATGGTTTCTTTATTAGTGATTCAATAATGTATAAGTTGTGAATTATAGCATTATATTTTTATTGTATTAAAAGAAATTAAATGAAATTTGTATAACTTAAACATAATCTTAAAAAAATTTAGTTATTGACACATACATATATATGAAAAGGATTCACTAAAAACTTGAAATCAATAAAATTTTATTCCACCTACATTTCAATAAATAATTTTTTAATAATTTAACAAATTAATTTTAATAAGTCTAAATAATTAATTTTACCAATAGAGTAATAAATTTAATAATTAATTTTCATAATAAAACCATTATTTAAAATGATTAATATAGTAATTACAAGTATTAAATAATATCCATTTAAATTAAAAAAATTATGTATAAAATTAAATGGGGGTAAGCTTACCTTGAGTGCTCGTATCACATATTTCCCAGTTACAAATTCATAAATTCCTCAAACCAAACACAAAATTTTGTAATACAGGATTTTCAGGTACATCTAACCAAACACTAAATTTTACTTCACTGCATTTTCAAATTCAAGTATTTACAGTTACATTGTAACATAAAATCTACTACATTTTCAATTACGTCAAACCAAACGCCACCTAAATGGGCTAACAAAATTTTAGAAATGAGGAAGAAGCCTAGAATATCAGGTTCCTTTCGAGATCTCGAAGTATATTTAACAATAATTTCTGAGTTTGGTGATAATGCAGGTCCAAATTTTCCAATTTTGGTATGGTGGAGTAGACATAGAGGCTTTTCCTACTTTAGGCAAGATTGCTAAACAACTTCTTGCAGTTCCTCCATCAACCGTTGCAGTTGAACAAACATTTAGTAATGGAGTCAACATTTTGGACGAAAGACAATCAGGGCTGGGTCCAGAATCACTGGAAGTACAAACTTGCCTCGATAATTTAGAAAGAGCTAAACTACGAAGTCAATATGACCTTATATATATCCATCATCGACTGAATAGGTAAATTATGTCTCTTGTGCAACAACAACTTCCAATTCCAACTCCCCCGATGATGAAGTAGGCAATTTGCCAATTCAGAATATGGGGAAATGTGTATAATAAAAATAAAAGAACTACGTGGGCTTTGATTCCTCTATATCCCAAGCGAATACGTAAGCAACTTAATATAATTAAGTTTAAGCCCTTTATTTTTTTTCGTATTTTTTCTCCTATCATACTTGTTCTTTCTTACAAATTATTATATTGAATTAATATTTTTATTTTTATTTTTATAAATATTGTATCGAGTTAATTCTTGCATTTTTTATTGTATTGTTCTTTTCCACATGATTCATGTTCATTTTTAATTTGAAATATTATATTATTTGGTTTAAAAAAACTGAAATTCAAACTTTGCTTAGGCGGTTAGGTTTAAATTCAAGATTTCTTTGAATCAGAACCAATCCTCAAGAACCAGGATTCATGTCTAAGTTGTATTGATTTGATTGTTTTCCTCTAATATATCAATTTGAAATTATTTCTAAAATGTTATACTTGTCTTGTTAATAAATAAAATGTTTAGGATAAAAGGATTATAATTATTTCTTTCCAATAAAATAACGACTTGATATGTTGTTCATTAATTTTTTTTTAAAAAAAATCTTGTTTCACATATAGTTTGTGATGCTGCACACACAATGACTGAGAGGAGTAGAATTGATCATTTAATAACCATGAACTTGGTTTGGTGGCTCACGCAATATGAAAGGATATTGTAAATAAATATATTTTTAACAGAAATGTATAAACAAAATATTATGTGTATAATTTATGCTTCTATATCTTTATTTTTATATTATAAATATATTCCCTTAAATAGTGAATATTTTATTATTTTTTTATTTTCACTTTTGTTAATAACTTCATTTCCTGTCTCTTACAGATTTGTCTATTTAGTATAATGCTATTGAATAAAATATTTCTTAGAAAAGTTATTTAAAATTTTTGAATATTTTTAATACATATCGTATTAATTAAAATGAAGGGAACTTTGTACATATACCATCAAAAGTACAATTTTTACATGATAATGGAATAAATTAGAGGGGTTTTAAAAAGACCCAATAATATATATAAATTAATCTGCTTACAAAATTAACATTCCTTGTGAAGGCCTGCATGTTTATGTTAGATGATGTTTTTAAGTTTTCATTGGTTATTTAAAACAAAATTATTGGAATTTCAAAATTTTAATAAAAATTTATAAAAATAAAAAAATATATATTATTAAATTTATGAAATATTTTACCAATTCAAAAGCTTTCTAATTTTAAATAAATTACTGAAATTTCAAATTTTTAATAAAAAAATTATTAAAAAAATTGGTTAAAAAATTTATAAACAATTTTAGGAATTTGAAAGTAGTTTAAGTTAATGATGACATGATAATATATATTATTATTACAGTCGTTAAACTATATTTTTGTTGTTTAAATGGAGGTTTTTATAATTATTAATAACTAAGTAATTTTACAGGGTTAGTACCTTTTCTTTATCTAGAATAATAATGGAGAAGTCAATAAAATGAATTAACTTCCTCCCACTTCAAATGTTCATTTAGCTTGAGAATGTTCATTTAGCTTGAGAAGGAAGTGGCATTTTTTCTATTTCATGGTGCATATATATGTTTGTATTTATTTTCTACCCTAATTATTTTTTGGAAAAGTTTAATATTTCAAATTTTAAAGGCTTGTATATTGCATCAGTTTTTTATGTAAATAAGAATGGCAAATTTTAGTTTATTTTAATAAAATATTTGTTAAAATTGGTTTCCTCTAATATATCTATTTTTTATATTAAATAATTTTGTTTTGTTAAATACAAAAAAGCATTATCTATAAAATCAACTAAATAAAATAATCAAGGCCACTATTTAATTTGTAAAAAATGGATTATGGGTGGGAAAATTTATAATGGTGATCATGAGAGTCCACACTGCACAAAGACATTAGGAATGAAGATGGTGTGTGAAAAGCTTGAAAAGACACATGGATGGTATTCTTATTGTAATTAGTTGGGATTATATAGAATTTGAGTTTTAAAATTTTGTTTATATGGATAAAAAGTATATTATAGGATTAATTAAATACGAATTAAAATAAGTGCATTAGTTAAAAATGTGACTACTTTAATTTATAGTTTATAGTTATTTATAATTAATATTATTTAATATAATGATAATTATATTAATTTAGTTTACTTGAAAACATATTTTATTTCAAGCTATTTTGTTTGATTAGTAATATATTAACAAATACTATATGTTTTTATATTTACATATCTATTATTATATTATAAATAAATTCTCATAAAAATTGAATATGTAATTTCTATCTTGATATTCTTCTAGTAATTTTATTTATAGTAGTAATGTATGATTTCAGGAACCAAACGGGTTGGAACCTAGATTTACTTATTTAGTTTAACAACATTGAATGATATTTTTCTAGAAAAGTCCTTTATAAATTTTACATTTTTTTAACACACGTCGTATTAATTCCAATGAGGGGAACTTACACATGACACTTGAAAGTGCAATTTTACACCATAATGGAATAAATTAGAGGGTTTATAAATTATCCTACAAACAAAATTAACATTGGAAGTGAATGCCCCTATGTTTGTGTTTGATGAGGTTTTAAAGATGTCATTTGTTATTTAAGAAAAAATTAGTAAAATTTCAAAATATTAATAAAATTTATAAAAAAAAACATTATTAAATTTATAAAGAATTTTTCTGATTTAAAAAGTTTTTAAATATTAAAAATCACTGAAATTTCAATTTTTATTAAAAATTATAAAAAAAATGTTAAAAATTTTATAAACAATTTTAGTAAGAGGTTTTTTATAACATTGATAATAAAGTAATGTTATAGTGTTTTTGAAAATGCAAACTCGCCAAGTAGAAGTAATATCTTTTCAATAATTTAAATAAAAGAAAAAAGAAAAAGTGACATAAGTCGATTGTTCTCCTCCCACTTCATAGGTTAATTTATGTTGAAGTAGAAAAAGTGTTCATTTGATCATTTGCTATGAGGAGGGGTAAATCATATACATATTTATATTTATTTTTTATGCTATATTTAAAAAAAAAACATTAATATTTCAACATGGGAAGCCATGCATATCTCATCAATTTTCTATTTGGTTAAGAACTATTAATTTTAGTTTAGTTTAGTGACATATTTGTTTAACTGGTTTCCCCTAATATATCGATTTTTTTATTTCTAAATGATTTAATTTTGTTAAATAAAAAATCATTATCTATAAAATCAACTAAATAAAATAATGAATGCCACTATTTAATTTGTAAAACTGGATTATGGGTTGCAAAATTTATACTGGTGATCATAAGAGTGCACACCGCACAAGGACTCATCTCGCCTGGTTACGAACCAGGCGAGTCCCTAATCCTCCAATACAATGTTGACACAAGTCTCCACCAGAAGCTGCCACGTGGCCACATGGCCCATAAGAATCCAATTCTTCTTTTGACGGTGACGGTGAAAAGTGAGAAAAAAAAAACACTTTGATGGGTTGTCAAACAAAAGGCGGGAAAATAAAAATACATTTGTTTGCCTTTTCTTCTCCTTTCCTAAAGTTTCCAAAATCTAATAGAAAGAGAGAGTGGAGAAGAGAAGAGAAAGGGGATCAGCTTCTGATATTAGCAAGGTGCTTAGAAATTTCATATTCAGATATTTTTTTTTTATGATTACTGTCTTTTATGAAAGATTTTGTTTTATCTTTTTTTTTATATTTTTTTTGGATGGTTTCGATATGTTTTGTTATGCCTATTTGGAAAATGGGTTTTTTTTTTTATTTTTAATAGCCTAAGCATTCTGTTTTTTCTTTTCAGCTTTGGATATTAGCAAGGTGCTTAGAAATTTCATATTCATAGAAATTTCATATTCAGATTTTTTTTTGTTATGATTACTGTCTTTTTTGAAAGATTTTGTTTTTTTTTTTTTATTTTTTTGGGTGGTTTCAATATGTTTTGTTATGCTTATTTGGAAACTGGGGTTTTTTTATTTTTTATTTTTAATAGCCTAAGCATTCTGTTATTTTCTTTTTGGTCATTGCACATTTAATTTTGAGTATAGTTTGTTAATAAATATTTTAATAGAGCTAAATCCACTTGTCATTACACATTTCGCTCTAACAATCCTCCTGCCACTAAATATTGCATAGTTTCTACATAGTTTTAATAATCAATATAATTAAACAAAGAATTGAAAACTAAGTCAACTTAAACTAACCTATTTTCAAAGGGAAATCACTCTAATAAATCTTGAAATCTATTCCATAATCAAGACATATTTGAAGTTGGATCACTCTGCATTCATGAAAGCTTTGAATCTTTAATTGTAGAAATTGTGGAGTTGGTGACAATAAAAACCTTGCACCAGACCCAGCCCACTCGACATGGTCTTTAAACAATACTACTACCATATATGGAGTTGAAATTGCCTATATGAAAACAAGTAATGAGATATCAATGTGATTATATAAATCACCTATGTGATTTTTACTAATTAGAAATTTAATTTGGTATAGTGTTTGTAAATGAGCCCTTGCATAACTTTTGTACATTTTTGTTTTGGTTATGCAAAGATCTAATCTAATTCCTTTTATTTTTTTTTTGGTTTGTTGCTGATAGAGTTTTTTTTTTATGATTTTGTAAAATTTTTCATGTTTAGATATGGAAGAGGATCCGAGGCATCAACTAAGTCAAATGAACCCAAATATGTCTAGCTTTACAAACCTTTTCCTGTCCGCTAGTCCAATTGATATAGTCAGAGGTTCAATAGTGGCAAGCTCAATACCACAAAGCTTTGTCATGGAAAGCCATATGGCAGGAAGCTCAAGAGAGGGAAATTTTGATCAGTTCATTCTCTAACAAAATATTATTCTTCCTAAGTATTGTAGAAGCCAAATTATGAAACATGGCTAAGTTATTTACATTGTTGTCATCTATGTTAAAATAGGGAATACCATTCAGAGGACAACATGATAGAAGTTGATGATGGAGAGGAAAATGTGAACCAATGTGGCTATGACAATGGGAAGGTTAGTTGATAATTTTATAATTAGTATAATTAGATAAATGATATTAACAATTTAAAAAATACAAAATAAATGCATTTATTTTTTCCCCAACAGAATGGTGAGAATTCTTGTGTTGGTGTCCCCAAGTTGGGGAAAACCTTTGGTACCGAGGAAGAGGCATATATCTTTAAAAATGCATATGCCTTGAATGTTGGATTTAGCACAAGAAAAGGGTGGGTTAAGAGAAACAAAAATGGTGTGTTGAAATGTAGAAGATTTTGTTGTTCTAAAGAAGGAAAACGTGTTCAAGACAAAAGGTATGAAAATTTGAAAGTTCATCGAGCAGAGACACGAACAGGTTGTTTGGCTCATATGATAATCTCACGAGAAGATAGTGGCATGTTTATAGTATCAAGTTTTGAAGGGCAACACAACCATGACCTTACACGTAAAGAAACTGCACATATGTTACGATCACAAAGGAAAATTAGTTCAGCTAAAGCAACACAGGTAGAATTGGCTTATGAGGCAGGACTTACACCAACAGAAATATATGAGTTTCAAAACAAAATGGCTGGAGGTCAGTCAAATGTTGGTTTTATTAAAAAAAGATATTGAAAATCATTTGGGGGGAAAAATTGACAAACAAGTAGAGAAGGGTCTCCATGAAGTGATAATACAATATTTCAGTAGGATGCGGGTTAAAGACCCACTTTTTGTATATGACATGCAATTGGATGATGAAGGAATGATTACAAACATTTTTGGGCTGATGGGAAAGGAAGATCAGATTATGAAGTTTTTGGTGATGTAGTTACGTTTGATACTACATATCGAACAAATAATTATGTCAGACCTTTTGCTCCTTTGTTGGGGATCAATAATCATGGCCAAACAATAGTTTTTGGTGCATCTCTTCTATATCAAGAGAATGTTGAGTCATTTATTTGGCTATTTCAAACATTCGTACAGGTAATGAATGGGAAGCATCCGACTACTATTCTCACTGATCAAAGTGCTGCAATGGCAAAAGCAATTTTGATAACCTTACCAACCACTCATCATCGCCTTTGTATTTGGCATATATATCAAAATACAACCAAACATTTGGCACATGTCTTTTCTGGTATGC
The DNA here is from genome assembly GCF_009730915.1 of Dioscorea cayenensis subsp. rotundata. Classification (NCBI taxonomy): domain Eukaryota; kingdom Viridiplantae; phylum Streptophyta; class Magnoliopsida; order Dioscoreales; family Dioscoreaceae; genus Dioscorea; species Dioscorea cayenensis. Next base: position 13,436,606 of record NC_052474.1, read on the forward strand.
GTTCTTTTGCAGTTGCATTTCAGCATGTTATATATGACTATGAAGATGAAGCATCTTTTCTTGAAGGATGGGAAAACTTACTTGAAACATATAACTTAAAAGAGAACCCATGGCATTTGAAATTATTTTAAGAAAGAAGAAAGTGGGCAATGGTATATGGTCGGAATACTTTTTGTGGAAACATGATGAGCACCCAAAGAAGTGAGAGCTTTAATGGTGTATTAAGGAATTATTAGACATCACAACTCGGAGTAGCAAGATTTTTTGAACAATTTGAGAGAGTTCTTGAAGATAGGTGGTATGCGGAGCTTCAAGAGGATTACAAGATGATGGATCAATCAATATCATCAAAAGAGTTGTGCCCAATCTTGAGACAAATGGTACAATTGTATACTCCTAGAATTTTTTAGAAGTTAAAGGATGAACACAATAAAATTCTTTATGTGATGGTTGAATTGTTAAGTGAAGCAAATAGTTTGAAGACCTACAAGGTTATTCATATTGATGCTCCCCTCAATTCTAGCATGGTGATCTTTGATACCTTGAGTGAAACAATTGAGTGTAGTTGTAAAAAGTTTGAATTTTCAGGGATTCCTTGTATGCACATGTTGCATGTCTTAGATGTAAATCAAAAATTTGTACTTCCTAATAAGTACATAGTGAAAAGGTGGACTAGGAAAGCACGAGATATAGATACTTGCATTTTTGTATCCACCACACCGGAAAAAGACCCTAAGGTGACAAAGAGCAAGAGATACATGGATATGTCGCATCGTTACCAGAAATTAATTTCAGAGGCATCTGAAAATGAAGAAGCTTATAAAGAGGTTGTGCACCATTACTTTGTGCTTGATGCGAAGGTGAAGGATATTGTGAAAATGTCCCATTTAGGATTTGAAAATCTTCAATCAACAAATGATATATCTAATCAAAATTCAAATTGTGAGTATTATGGTGCTAGAGGATTGGCTACAAGATATAAGCCAAGTCGTGGAGGTCATAGCACTAAAAGAATAAAAGGTGCATTAGAGCAACCAAAGAAGAAGAAAAAAACATGTGAGTGATATCTTTTATTTAATTGTAATAGCAATTACAATATTTAAAAAAAAAGCTGAAATAATCCTTATCAAATTAATTTCTGATGGCTTGTAGGTGATCCATTGGAAGGGAAAATTTGACTTGAGTTTTATTAAGAGAATTGGTTTTTGTTGAGGGCTTATGTAGGTGGCTATAATGACCTACTTTGTTGATTTCTATTTACCTATATGCATGTGATTTGATTAGTATCTAGGTGGTTGTAAAGAGAAGAAAGTATTTCCAATTACCCTATGTCATTAATGACATTTGTTTATTTTATACAGGTTTGCAGCAGCATAAATATTGAAGAAACATGTCTCATGTGATACAATTTCAGCAATTAGTTTAACTTCATGCTTTTTGCCACCAAAATATTCAAAAGTTTATTGCAGTTTTTTTTTCATATCTAAAATATTTAAAGAGGGCTTTGTATTATTATTGAGAACATTGTATTCTGAAATTCAGATGGTGGTTGATGGATTTTGTGCTTTCTCAGGGTTGGAGAGGGTTTTGCATTACTATTTACTAACATTACTTCTATAGTTTTATTTTATCTGTTGTATTATGAACTTCAAATTTTGTGCATTTTCATCCTCATATTTTGATTTATTTTGCATTGTGAATTTCAGATGAACTTGTACATGCATTTGGCAGTGTTTTGTCAACAATACATTTCTATAAATAATCAATTTACAAGATAAAAAACAGAGAACATTCCTTATTAAAGACACAAAGCATACAAGAGAGACAACTTGCACATTCATTTGGCATTTTTCTTCACTCGAAGAAACGAGTTGGGTAATTGCATAAGCCATGGGTTCAAATAACATAAACTTGAACCTCAACCCTGAATATATTTTCAGGACCAATCAACCAACAAATTTACATACACTCCATCTTGTAAGGTGGTGAGGCTAACAGACTAAAAGAGGACAAGAAAGCAACAAAATCCTTGAAGCTTAATCCATCAGCCATCTTCAACAATCTCTACAAATCATTAAAAGAGAAAAAAAAATCAATTTAATAACAAAAATCCAAATACAAATCACGCACTTAAAGTCATGAGAGCAAACATGGAGAGAGAGACTCAGATGGTTCTAAATATCAAAACAGAAAATCTACCTTGACCCCAAAACTTATCTCTCTTTCTCTCTCTATTAGATTTTGAAAATTTTAAAACAGAGGAAGAAGAGATAAAAAGCAAAGAAGAAAAGAAATAACAAACAAGAGAGTTTATAGGAAAAGAGAGAAAAGAGAACAAAAAAAAAGTGACTTTTTCTCATTTTTTACCGTCACCGTCAAAGACAAGTTGGATGGGTGTTTTCTTATGGGCCACGTGGGCATGTCGCCACGTGGCAGCTTCTGGTGGAGACTTGTGTCAGCACCGTATTGGAGGACGAGGGACTCCCTTGGATTCCAGAACCAGGCGAGATGAGTCCCACTGCACAGAGACATTGGGAATGAAGATGGTGTGTCAAAGCAACAACAAAAACATGGATGGTATTCTTGTTGTAATTAGCTGGGATTAATTATAATTTAAGTTTTTAAATTTTTTTGTTTTTCATGGATTAAAAATATATTTTTTGAATAATTAAATAATGATTAAAGTAAGTATGTTAGTTAAAAAATATTTTTATTTTAACTAATAATTCATATTTTTCATTAATTTCTTAAATATAATGATTATTACAGTAATTTATTTTGCTTGAAAAAATATTTTTATTTCAAGCTATTGTGTTTGATTAGTAACTTGAAATTAATTTTAAATGTATTTGAGATTAGGTTGTAATTTATATCACATATAAGTAACTTAAACTACAGTATTTTAATCTACTTGGTTATTTATCTTGTTTGATATATATCACATATGACTAAGTGGGTCTATGAGATAATTGAAATCTTTAATAAATTTTGTCTTAAATGTTTAAATTTTTTTTTTTAATTAGACTAATTTTATAAATTGAATTTAGATGATTTAATACATAATATAATTTATATAAAGAACTTGTAAAGCTTACTATAATGGATATAATTCTTCAAGAAATTTAACAGATTTAATTCACTGCTCTTACAATTATTAAGAACAGAACATTCACTACTGAATCAGAAATCAATTTTCAGATCTATTAAAATTCAGCAATTAATTCAAGGAAATCAATGTTACTCAAGAGTAATCACTGTTAAGGTCTCAGACCTTCAGTATCAACAGACCTCCCAGATCTCAAGACAGACATCCAAATAGCAATAAGAACAACTAATAACCAAGGTTTGAGAAAAGAACAACCTCACCAAGAAATGAAATTATTAACTGGAATTAAAAGACAACGAAATAGAAAGGAAAACCAGATGAACGAGAATGATAACCATCCCAGCTCCCAAACACTATGAGAGAAACCAGGGCCTTTAATCCACCAAAACTTAGCTACCTTTTCTCCTCTTAAAAGCCACCTTTTATTTTCAGTTCCTCTGCTGGTATAATGTACCCTCGGAGCTTAGAACTTAACTTGCTCTCCCGCATCCTCTTCTTTTAATTCTCCGTCTGGGATCATTCGTACTTTACTCATTCCCAAAGCTGATTCGTCCATGTGTCTCTTTCCCATTCCCGTATCAGATTTGCTCATGTGCCGCCACGAGGGAGGATTGGATGAAACCGGGATACCACGTCAGTTGGTATCTC